>NC_056750.1:489774608-489812108 GCF_019279795.1 Protopterus annectens | reverse complement strand
GGAGCAGGAATAGAATCGGGCAAAAATGGCCGCAACTGACAGGACTGTTAGAGTTGGGTCCTTCCATCAGGCCCAAGGTCCCAAGGACTTAATTATTAATGTTTCATTGATTGAATTGACTTCAGCACAGAAAGAGGTATTGAACCTAGGTCTATCTTTTGTAGCCTCTAGAAGATCTACTGTTTCAGATGTTTTATTAGATCTAAAACTGTTTGTTCATAATATTTCACTTAAACTAATGTTTGGGAAGTCTGAATATACACAGATCCCTTTTAGGAAACCTAGTCAATTTATACCTATGAATCCACCATTAGCTGAGGCATTTTCTAGGCTATGTGAAGATGATATTTATGAACTGTTTTATACCCAACAAAACAAATCATTTTACAATTTAGATAGGCAACAGTTTACTACTTTAAATGACTTGGTTCGGTGTACTGATTTATATATATGCCCTGCTGACAAGGGGGATCTATTGTTGTAATGGATACTGCAGACTATGTTAAAAATATGTTAATTATGTTAGAAGATTCTGAGACATACACTGAATGTAGTATAAAAGATGTATATTTGTTGGTGAACAGGTTGAATGCTAACTTGTACAATTTATTGTTAGAAGGTCGTGTTACTAAAGAGATCTATGACTATTTTGCAGTTACACATCCTCAAATAAAAGTTATATATAGACTTCCTAAAGTCCATAAATCCTTGAGTAACCCACCTTTGAGAACTATTGTCTCTGGAGAGGCTGAGCTATGGAACATATTTCTATATATGTTGAGAAGCAACTTCGTCCCATCATTGGAAATGTTGATACCATATTGCTAGACAAGAAGCAATTTTTGAAGAGGCTGGCTAGATGGCCTGAATGTAGTAATGATATGGATTTTGTTTTAGTAACTATCGACATAGTCACATTTACTATAATTCCGAATGATGTAGGGGGATTGATTTTATTTGACAATTTTTATCGACAAGTTCAAGTTATGATTCTTGCAAGATTGAGTTGCTATGTTTCTTTATTAGAGCTGATACTGACTAATAATGTTTTTATGTTCGATAATAGATGTTTTATTCAGAAAGTAGGCATTGCTATGGGCACCATGTGTGCAAATAGTTATGCTAACATGGTGCTCACCTGTTCGAAAGCTTCATATGTTTTTAACACATGTAACCCTTTTTTGGATAAGATTTTATATTATAACCGATTCATATATGATGTGTGTTTTTTGCTTGAGCTGGTACAGCAGATGAACTTGACTCATTTGTTAGATATTTAGAGGGTACCACAGATTTTCTTAGGTCTACTTACAATCAATCTAGTGCTACCACTGATTATCTAGATGCATGTATTACCAAGAATGGGAGCAGGTTAGATACGACCTTGTTTAAGTCGTCATGTAAACTGAATAATAAATTGCATTCCAATAGCATGCACCCTAAAAGGACGAAGATGAATGTAATGAGGGGACAATTTTTTAGGGCTGCTAGGTTGCATACCAGGGATAGTGACATGCATACCTCCTTTGATGTTCTGACTAATGAGTACAAGCAATGGGGGTACTTAGATGTACAAATATAGAATGATGATGTCTCTCATAGACATGGTAGAGCTAGACCATATTTTTATGTGAGTGATGAGGGTTCTGGGCATACTCATCTTAGGATGGCTATTACATATTTGACTGATGTTAACTCTGTATGTGAGATCATTAGAAAACATTGGAAAATTCTGTTGTCAGATCCTAAGTATACAGACATTTTAGACGGGAAACCCCAGTTTATTTTTAAGAATACATCTCTTAAGAGGATGCTTTGTTATAAACCTGCTGCTTCTGATAGGTTAAATATAGAAGCAGCTAGGGAGAGATGTGTTGGGACATATCCATGTGGGGCGTGTAATGTTTGCAGTTATATTAGGACTGATAATTCCTTTATACATCCCTTGAGTGGACGACTGTATGTGTTTGAGTTGTCTGCTGATTGTAATACCAATAATATGGTATATTTAGCTGTGTGTGATCTATGTGCTTCATATTATGTTGACATGACCACTAGATGTTTTAGAGATCGCACAAAGGAACACGTCTATGCAATTAGCAAAGGTGATATTAAGAACACACTGGCTATGCATGTTGTTAAGGAAGGAGGTTCATATACTTTTAAATTTATGGTTATAGAGAGGTGTAAGGTCTCTACAAGAGGAGGAAATGTTAAGACCTACATTGAATGTTCAGACGTGAAATGGATTTACACACTTGCTGCAAACAGGGGGATGGGGCTGAATGGTAACATCCCTTTAAAGCCAGCCCTGAGATCTAGGGCTTTGAAGCATTGATTGACTTTGAATTAATTGTTCTAGCCTGCTTTAATATAAAAGATGCATTTAGATCTGAAGAAGCAACTGTGTTGCGAAAGCACTCATCTCTGTTTGTCTGTTTTGTTATTTTAATAAAAGTATTTCTGCCAGTACTGAGTTTTATTTAATATACTTTGCTTGTTTTTGTGTCAGTCAGACTGCTCCAGATCCTTATCTTTACTTTATTTGTTATATGAAAAATGCAAAAATGCATGGTTAGAAGTAAAACAAGGAAAGGAAAAAAGGACAGGATGGAAGAAAAAGAATAGGAGACTAAAATGAAATTATGAAAGTTAAAAGTAAGTGAGGTTGATGGGAAAAATGGTATAATTTGATTTTAGAAACATTTTTGGTATATCCTTGGAAGGAATTAAAGAAGATAAAAAGGCAATAAAAGATGCGAGGAAAAGGTTTGAAAACTTTTATGAAGCAGTGGATTTGTTGTGGATTATTTCATTAGCCAAGTTGCTGGTGAAAGAATATATGAAATAAGGTGATGAAGGAAATAAAATGTGTTGAATGTAGTGAAGAAGAAGTAGCAAAACATTCAGCCAGATTCAGTAAACCCTACATGGTCAATTTACACCATGTGTGCAGCAGCACGGCATGCACATCTTAGCAAACTGTTCTGAATTCAGTAAGTGGCTCTACACAGTGTGTGGAGCCACGCAGAGCCACACAAACAAGGTAAACACTGTGGCATGCTAATTACAGCATAAGCAGCTGAATTGTATGCTAATCAAACAATCCAAGATGGAGCAGCTATTTAACAAGCTATAAAGCAACTGTGTAGACTCAGTGTTAGCTTTGCCTGCAAATTCCAAAACCTATTCTAATACAACTATGGAAAGGTGTCTGCACAGAAACAATGTTAGGGGTTAATATTGCTTTAATTCATATGTATGTGCAACAGGCTGAAGTCTATGCTGCTGCTGCTAACAGACCAAGGCCAAGAAGGAGAAGAGTTTTCAGACCCCATTTAACTTATCACATTATGCATGGCATGGAAATTGTAGAGCACTACAGGGTGGATAGAAATGCACTACAGGAAATCTGCAGCCTCTGTTATCCTCAGCTCAGAGCCAGAGCAAACTGAGGGCAGCCCATCCCAGTGGAGACAAACATGTGTGTAGCACTTACAATTTTAGCTACAGGTACCTTTCAAAGACCAACGGGACATGCTGGGTGTATCACAGGCATCAGCATCCAGGATCCTGCATCAGTTTGTGAGTGCTATGTGCTAACATGCCAGTGATCATATATATTTTTTCCTAGTACTCCTGAGGACAGGGCCAGAAATATGCAGGAGTTCTACCCTGTAGCACACTACCCCGAAGTACTGGGAGCCATAGATTGCACACATGTAGAAATTAAGGCACCACTCAGTGAAGAGGAAAGGCTCTACATAAATAGAAAGGGCTTCTGCTCTGTTAACTGCCAAGTCATGTGTAATGCCAAGGGAATCATCTCGAATGCGTAACTTGCAAACTTGGCAATTACCATAACTCACATATCTGGCAAACCTCCCAACTGTATCAGATGTTCACTAGGGGGATATCCCACAGGGTCATTTACTGGGGGATGCAGCTTATGCACTGGAACTGTGGCTGATGATGCCCATAAGAAATGCCCACACACCTACTGAAGAACTCCATAATGAGGCATATGCTTAAACTAGAAATATCAGAGTGTGTGTCTGGGCAGCTGATGTCATGGTTCTGGTGCCTAGATACATCTGGGGGAGCCCTGCAGTACAATCTACATACATAAACTGAAATATTCACTGTATGTGTCATGGTATACAACATCATGCTGAGAAAACAGCTTCAGTAGGATCAACAAGGGGAAGGGGCACACATCCCACCACCAATGGCGAGGTCACCACAGCCACATGCAGGTGAGGAGCCAGAGGGGGAACCAGCAGCTATAGTGGGTGTAGGCAGGCATAGGCATGCTCAATATGCCATCACATAGCACACTCACTCACCACCTAAGGGGCTAAAACCTGCCTCCTATGCACATACATATAGTAACATTGATGCCAGGCAATGCTCACAACCTTTACCTACCCATGTAATGACTGTGTACTGCTAGCATCAGGCAGAGACAGCCCTGAATTAAACTGCTGCAACTGCTGGATTTACAAGGTAAGTGATGAACCTGGAGTGTATTGTGTAATAATATGAATGAATGGCATATTCCTGCATGTTGTTGCTTGGTAGTGTAAGCAAGAATAATGTGGGTGATTTGTACAGAAATTACCTTAACATGTGACAGCAGAGACTTATTTGACTTGTATGTGCCCATTACTAAGTAGTAGGCCTTCAGCATTAAAGATTCACACAGTCATATCTCTCAAAAGTACTGGTGGTCCCAGCATGCCCTCAGATTAGCACCATATGTTTGTACTGGAAAATCATTAAAGACAGAAGTTAGAAAGTAATGAGACACATTTCAGTTTCAGACTTCACAACCATCATAAAATCATTAACAATACTGATGTAAAAAAAAATGATGCTATCAACTAACTATCTAAGACCAATGTAAGTTAAAGGTAGAATTACCAAGTCAACATCACAAATGCAGATATACTAATCACTAACTCAGCTATGTACACTGAGCATCAGACACAAAGCTTATGTATCCCTAAATCCAAAAGATATAAAACAAGGATATGGCACAGTTATCATCACTTACACAGGGTGTTATGTGGGGGCATGAAGCCTAGGCTGACATAAAAGGTCAGTGAGTGAGTGTGTGTGTGAGCAAGAAAGAGAAGCAGGCAGACATTTGGATAAAGTAACAAATGGCCAGTGAGACAAAATGAGTTTTAAGCTTCACGGCTGAACCATGTAACTGTTGTGTGTGTGTGTGTGTGTGTGTGTGTGTGTGTGTGTGTGTGTGTGTGTATGGGTCCTCCAAGTGAAATTGGTGGACATGAATACAGCCAAGCTCCGTGTTAGCTCTATGTCGTGGCATATCAGACAGGTGTGAGCCATGCATGGTAGAGGTGGCAGTTCATCATTGTTGTACCAGATCACAAGAACTGGCTGTGCCAGGAGTTTCAGTGGCATGCCCATGGTCAGATGTACTGCTACAGCTTGAATGTGACTGATATCTGCTAGACAAGTTCTCCTCAAGATGATGCCCAGGACCATGACCCCATGGCCTGCCATGGGTGTGGACAGCTCAACCACTCATGCAGCAGTGAAAGTACTGCCACTATGGGATCATGATCAGGCATGGCCACATTGCCTAACAGCAGATGATGTGGCTGGCCTATGCCCACAAGGATGCCATCCCCCTCCAAGCAGATTTTCCATCACAGACACTACCCATTCCAATGTGTCATTCATCTGATCCATTGAATTGGCAACATGATGGAGGCAGTCATGCATGTCAGCCTGTGCCACATCTACAACCCTAAACATTTCTCTGGATAACTTATGGGAACATGCCTGTGCCTCCATAAACATACACTGAGTGGCACAGGAAGAGACACATTGATCAGGTGGATGGTGGACAGCAGGCCTTCTCTGAGCACCCATAACAACTCTTCTCCATGGCACCTTGCCCACACTTTGGCTACAGCCAAAGTCAACAGGCACTGAAGCTGCAGTAACCACAATTCCCTGATCAACACCCTCCACCTGTCAAATATCTAAGTGCTCACCAGAATGGGTAGGTATAGGCCTACTGGTTGTGTCCAATGGAATTACAGGGGATGACTGTATGTCAACCTCAGTGTCACATTCAATCTCTGCACCCCCCAACTGTGCCTCTATTTGGCCACCATCATCATCAGAATCTGCTGATACTCTGACATCAGGTGGTAGAAGTCCCACACTTCCAATGTGAGGAACACCTGTGATAAGCAACAAACAAAGGAAAAAAATAATACCTACACAACTATAGTCTAATATATCCTAACAAACTAACAGTGGTGCCACTATTACAAACAGTACAGCAATACACATATCAGTCCTGACACCAAAATCATGCACAAAATATTTCTTTGAACTGCAAATCAGTACAGACATAAAAATGTTTGGCTTACCATGTGCAGATGATAGTTACTCTCCCAATTCTGGATGGTCCTGGAAGACGTTAAGCAAAAGGGAAGGACATCATCACCACAATTAATAGTACCACAGGGGGTAAAACCTTTTGCCCTTGATATGTCCATTAATTCGACTTTCAACAAGAACTTGGATGACAAGTCCCACCTAATCTCCATGTATAATTAATCAGAATGTGTTGTTAACTGTAGCAATCTACAATCCCCCCAGCCAAATTCTTGCTAAACTGAACTAACATATTGATGTAAATATTTTACTTTTCAATAGTATTTAACAATTGAGATACATAAGCATACCTGGAAGCTCCTCCTGGGGCTTACTTGCTGCCCCTGAAACAGTAGCACCAATATCAAGGACATGCTATTCTACACTTTCTTGGGACCTGTCTGGATCCCTGACAATGAACAGGAACTTTTCATTTGCTGTTAGTGGTGGCTGTGTAGCAGGCTCCCCCGGTACCCATGAGATCGTGGGCCACTGCAGCTGCTGCCCTCCGTGCAGATGAGATCATGTCAGTGGCCTTATGGCACACCTGATCATATGTCCTGTTGTGGCCTCCTACTGCATTCACATCTGCAACTATCTGCTGCCAAATGTGCATTCTGCCTGACATATCTCCATGTCCCTCTCAAGCAGAAAGGCATTATGTCATTTAAAACCTTCCACAATTACCTGATTCTCATGGTCACTGAAGAGTGTTTTTTGGGGCTTGAGACACCTGGGTGCCATAGTCCTAGGTGTCCTAAATCACAGCAGAAGGATAATACACATAAGTATCACATAAATAAAAAATACCTGTTCCCAAATAAAAATAGAACAATTATCATTTCAGTAATACCCACTGGAGAAACATAAAACAGTCTAAATGTTGGAAATATGAACAACAGGAATTGTGTGGCTGTAACATATTACATTCACACACAAAGCAAGGCTGAATGCAGAACAAGGGAGAGTAACAATAGCAACATATCCTTGTTTGTGCCAAAACAGAAATGCAGCTTTGCTACCCCACCCCCAAAAGAAAAAGCAAATGACACATTTTGCTAACAAGCCATTAGTGAAATGCTAGAAGTACTATCAAATGAACTGTTCCAGTAACATGTGTGCAGATGTAATACAGAACATTCCATTTTAAGCTGCTGTCAATCAAGTATACCTGTGAAATGCCCTGAAAAACATGTCCATGCCATCATTACACATCTAAGTAATGCATACAGATAACAGTAGGATTTTCTAGTTAATATATTATATAAATATGAAACAGATTTTTCTTAAATGATATTTCAGTATCTGCAGTATATAGCTAAAAAATGCAAGCATACCTTCTGAAGTTCAATAGTCTTTTGTGCAGATATATCCCAAAGTAATATCATCTTCTGTGTTCTCCACATAAACAAGTCTCCTTACCTTCCGGTTCCCTAGCTACATGGTTGTCTTTTTATGGTATAGATTCAGGGATGTTAGCATGGCGAGGATGCAAATGAGGTGTGAACTTATTAGAACTGCTAAATCCCAAATGCTTGGCTCCATGTAGCACATATAATCATAGTGCAGGCACGCCTTCCTCACAACAGAAATCCAGACTGCCCTACCTTCAGTGAGTGTATCAGGTTAGACTTACAATGTGTATAGAAGTAGTTTTATCAAGGTTGGAACTGTAAGTAAGCAGCACAGAATTCACATGTTTTGTTCATTAACATCCAACACCTCTTCATTTTTTGACAACTGTATATTATTGCCATTTAATTTCCTCACACATTTTAGGGACAAGGATATAGAATGCCTTACAGAATGCATGTCTCAGATTACTGGTTAGATAAGAAAAAATGAGCAACAAACACACAGAGGTAAGACAAAGCTGCATTTATTGCAAGCAATAGTCATAAATGGTTGTGTGATCATTCAGTGCACTGCATCCATAACTTTTACATGCACAAATAAGTGTTATGTGGTTTCCTAGTACTGTGGATGCTGCTGCAATTGGTTGTATAAAGAACAATTTCAGTTCCCTGGTCCAAAGTTATTTGCGCAGTAAAGAGGGGTAAGGCACCCTTACTGTGCTCTGAAGGCTCATTGAAGTAAGAGTTCAAATTCAGACCTACGTAGAAATATTTCATATGCATTAACAAGCATTTTGTAGTGTTTATATCATAGATTGCGTTTCTTCATTTCAACTACTTTTCCTTTTATTTCTTTTTTCTGGATCAGTGTTTGCGAGTTGCATGGCTTAGCGGAAGCAAGGGAAACACAGAAATGAATATCAGGTTTGGCTGTGGTTATCTGTTTGTGAGATGCTTAGCAGTGCACAAACCTAGACTAGTGGCCCACACAGGAAGCAGACAGAACACCTGCAGACAGGGTGTCTGTAAAAGTGCAAAGGTCAAAAATAATAAATTGTTGCAATTTTTGCTTTCCATTGTGCAATGCTGTGGCAGTTAACAATGTTTCCCAATAGCTGCGGTCATGGAATACCTGCAGACAGGGCATAGACAGCCAGTTACTGAAAATGGATGCATTCTAATAATTCTGTTGGATACCAAGCAAACACACTAAGTGGCATTGTGCAGTGGTTAAGAGAGAACTTAAGAATGAGTAGGAATTTATGAAAATGTCATGTCAGTAGTCCTATGTCAGCATGTGTAAGTGTAGGGCTGCAGTACAAATGGTCCTGGGTTGTAATATAGAGCATGCAACCTATTTTTACTGTTGTGACAATGCAATTTATAGCAATAAACTATAAAATTGAAAAGTTTTTTTCAACATTCTTGTGACAACAGGTGTAAGTGTAGTACTTCCATACACATAGTCCTGAGTTCTAATACAGGACATTCCAGACATTTTTACTTTTGTTTCATTTCCCATTATATTCACACTCACTCATAATACTTTAGATAGTGGAGCTGATATGAGTTATATGTATGAGGAATAAGACACCCTTAGTGTGTTTTCAGATGTATGACTGAGTGTAAACTGTCTACTATATTTCTGAAGTAAACTTTTGCCATCTGGACTTGGAAGGTCTTTACAATTAAATAATACATATACACAAATGGAGCTATATACAATAACCTTTTCAGGTCACACACATACGTGTGTAACACCTCAAATTGTTAGCTGTATTTATGAATGGTTCCTGACAATGTCTGAGCAAAACTTCTTCTGTGGCAAATATGGAAAATCAATGGTGTGGAAGAAAATGTTTTGTCCCTTATACCTATGTTTGAATCAGATACTTTAAAAATCAATTTTATCACTGTATAAAGCCAAAAACAAATGTGTCAAGTCAAGACATTTATGCCCCAGTGCATGTCTTCAAACTTAACTCACTTAACAGTTACCTTCCAATTTTCAATACATATTCTCAAGCTATATCAACAGACACCACTCAGACTAAGGTCAAGTGTCAGATTAACTTTCGTATTTCAAATATTTATGTTATCCCTGCTTGGCACTGCTACACTCCATGTAACATCGCACAAAAATGCAGTTGACATCATTGCTTGGTTTGCACACTACCAGTAAATGCAATAACTGGAATTGGCTGGAAAGCATGACTTTCCATTGCTCTAGGTTGGGGGTTAGACATCTCTGGAGTTAGTGAGGAAGCTGCCCAGTTTAGGGCACAGAGGTGGAGTGTCCAGAAGTCCATGTATAGGTATGACAATAACAGAGTAATACTTAGAAAGCTAAATATAAGCCAGACTGGTATGCATAACGCTTATCTGTTATTTTCTATTCTTTCCCCAGCTAATGCCAGCACAGAGTTCAATCAACGTGCTCATGCTGCTCGAATGGAGAGACTGAGGGAAGCAAGTGGCATGTATATACCACAACGGAAATATTTTGCAGCTTTAAAACTAAAAGATAGATTTTTGGGTTTTTTATGCAGTTGTAGCAAATTGAGCATGCATACGCTAACTGTAAAAGCAAGCATGCATGCATTAGCTTGTAGCACAAACCAACTTTAGAAGTCAAATATAAGACTACGGTCAGAGGTTCTGGGTTTAAATACCATGAGTCAGTACTATACAGTACTGAATTTCTTTAATGATATTTACATTAAATTAAACTCTATACAGTTGAAATAAATGAACCAGCCACTGGGGATGCACAAGCCAGTGCATTTCTTTGTGCCAGTCCCAAGGCCATATAAATGGGGAGGGTTGCATCAGGAAGGGCATCCGGTGTAAATCTTTGCCAAATTATTCATGTGGATAGCAGTAAATATTTACATACCGGATTGGTCGAGGCCCAGGTTAACAACGACCACCACCAGCACTGTTAGCCAACAGGGTGCTGATGGAAATTGGGCTACTGTTGGCCAAAGAAGGAGAAGAGGCAGAAGGCATGGCTGAAGGCAGGAAGAGAGGAGAAAGGCTAGGACTGTGGTAGTGAGGGTCAGAACTTTGAATGTTGGCAGTATGACTGGTATAGGGAGAGAGCTAGCCGATATGATGGACAGAAGGAAGGTTGGTATATTGTGTGTGCAAGAGACCAGATGGAAGGGGAGTAAGGCTAGGTGTATTGGAGGTGGGTTCAAATTGTTTTATCATGGTGTGGATGGGAGGAGAAATGGCGTAGGAGTTATCCTGAAGGAACAGTATGCTAAGAGTGTTTTGGAGGTGAAAAGAGTGTCGGATAGAGTGATGTTTATGAAGCTGGAAATTGATGGTGTAATGA
This sequence comes from Protopterus annectens, assembly GCF_019279795.1. Lineage (NCBI taxonomy): Eukaryota > Metazoa > Chordata > Ceratodontiformes > Protopteridae > Protopterus > Protopterus annectens. Next base: position 489,800,990 of record NC_056750.1, on the reverse strand, counting down.
TGAATGTTGTTAGCACGTATGCTCCACAAGTTGGGTGTGTGATGGATGAGAAAGAAACATTTTGGAGTGAGTTGGATGAAGTGGTGATGACTGTACCCAAGGGTGAGAGTGGTGATTGGAGCAGATTTCAATGGGAATGTTGGTGAAGGGAACAGAGGGGATGAGGAAGTGATGGGTAGGTATAGTGTTGAACAAAGGGATGCAAAAGGTCATATGGTAGGGGATTTTGTGAAAAGGATGGACATGGCTGTGGTGAATATGTATTTTAACAAGAGGGAGGAGCATAGGGTGACATACAAGAGTGGAGGAAGATGCACACAGGTGGATTATATCTTATGCAGAAGGGCCAGTTTGAAGGAGATTGTAGACTGCAAAGTGGTGACCGGGGAAAGTGTAGTTAGGCAGCACAGGATGGTGGTTTGTAGGATGACATTGGTGATCAAGAAGAGGAGGAGTAGTGTGAGGACAGCACCAAGGATCAAATGGTGGAAATTGAAAAAGGGTAATTATGAGGTGGAGTTCAGGGATGAGTTAAGACAGGCACTGGGTGGCAGTGAAGAGTTACCAAATAGCTGGGTAACTACAGCAGAGTAGGTAAGGGAGATGGCTAGAAAGTGGCTTGGTATGACATCAGGACAGAGGAAGGATGACAAGGAGACATGGTGGTGGAATGAGGAAGTACAGGAGACTATACAGAGAAAGAGGTTGGCAAAGAAGTGGGATTGTCAGAGAGATGAAGAAAGTAGACAGGAGTATAAGGAGATGAGGTGCATTGCAAAGAGAGAGGTGGCTAAGGATAAGGCATATGAAGAGTTGTATAAATGGTTGGATACTAAAGAGGGAGAAAATGACCTGTACCAATTGGCTAGACAGAGGGACTGAGCTAGGAAAGATGTGCAGCATGTAAAGGTGATAAAGGATAATGACAGAAACATAGAAGCAAATGGAAAGAGTACTTTGAGGGGTTGATGAATGAAGAGAATGAGAGGGAGAAAAGATTGGATGATGTGGGGATAGTGAATCATGAAGTGCAGTGGATTAGCAAGGAGGAAGTAAGGATAGCTATGAAGATGATGAAGAATGTAAAGGCTGTTGGTCCAGATGACATACCTGTGGAATCATGAAGGTGTTAAGGTGAAACGGCAGTGGAGTTTTTAACCAGATTGTTTAATGAAATCTTGGAAAGTGAGAGGATACCTGAGGAATGGAGAAAAAGTGTTTTGCTACCGATTTTTAAGAATAAGGGTGATGTGCAGAGCTGTAGTAACTACAGAGAGATTAAACTGATCAGTCACAGCATGAAGTTATGGGAAAGAGTAGTGGAAGTTAGGTTAAGAAGGGACGTGATGATTAGTGATCAGAAGTATGGCATCATGCTGGGAAAGAGCACTACAGATGCGATGTTTGCTCTGAGAGTGTTGATGGAAAAGTACAGAGAAGGTCAAAAGGAGTTGCATTGTGTTTTTGTAGACTTAGAGAAAGCATATGACTGGGTGCCTAGAGAGGAGTTGTGGTATTGTATGAGGAAGTTGGGAGTGTAAGAGAAGTATGTAAGAGTGGTACAGGATATGTACAAGGGTAGTGTGACAGCGGTGAGGTCTGCTGTGGGAGTGACGGATGCGTTTAAGATGGAGGAGGGATTACATCAAGGATCAGCTCTGAGCCCTTTCTTATTTGCAATGGTGATGGACAGGTTGAAAGACGAGATCAGACATGAGTCCCCGTGGACTAAAATTTTTGCAGATGACATTGTGATCTGTAGTGAGAGTAGAGAACAGGTGGAGGAGACCCTGGAGAGATGGAGATATGCTCTAGAGAGAAGAGGAATGAAGGTCAGCAGGACTAAGACAGAATATATGTGTGTGAATGAGAGGGAGGATAGAGGAATGGTGAGGATGCAAGGAGTAGAGGTGGTGAAGGTGGATGAGTTTAAATACTTGGGATCAATAGTTCAGAATAATGGTGAGTGTGGAAAAGAGGTGAAGAAGAGAGTACAGGCAGGATGGAGTGGGTGGAGAAGAGTGTCAGGAGTGATTTGTGACAGACGAGTACCAGTAGGAATGAAAGGGAAGGTCTACAAGAGGGTAGTGAGACCAGCTATGTTATATGGGTTGGAGACAGTGGCATTGACAAAAAGGCAGGAGTTAGAGCTGGATGTGGCAGAGTTAAAGATGTTAAGATTTGCACTGGGTGTGACGAGGGTGGACAGGATCAGGAATAAGTATATTAGAGGGTCAGCCCAGGTTGAAAGGTTTGGAGACGAGGCAAGATTATGTTGGCTTGGACATGTGCTGAGGAGGGATGCTGAGTATTTTGGGAAAAAGATGTTAAGGATGAAGCTACCAGGTAACAGGAAAAGAGGAAGGCCTAAGATAAGGTTTATGGATGTGGTGAGAGAGGACATGCAGGTGATTGGTGTGACAGAGCAAGATGCAGAGGACAGGAAGAAATGGAAACAGATGTTCCACTGTGGCGACCCCTAACAGGAAAAGCTGATAGAAGATGATGATGACAGTTGGCATAAATGCCATGCTGTTAACTGTACTCTATATAATTGGAACATGCATATGAACAATATATGCACTTTTCGAGGATTACTTACAGGGATCTTAGGTATAATGTGTACTTGTTACGACATATACTTAAATCTAATACTTTAGATATAATAGTATAATTGTATTAGTGCACTGTATGTCACATATGATGGTTCAAATTTTATCTCTTTTTTTCTCTCTCACCCCAACCCTTATCTCCATTTTTTTATTTTCTATTATGTGTCTTTAAAATGTCTCCATGTCATCCATGTGTACCAGATCACTTAATGCTACACAGCACACCAAGGTAGGCAAGCCCCAGTGGATCAGCCTTCCTCTGCTCCACCGGCTCCAGCACCAATGACCAGCGTTTGGGACCCAACCTAGCAGCACTGCCTCTTTTGCTCTAACACTACATGCACTTTCAGGTAGTAGTGCCCCAACAGCTGGTGCAGTAGTCCCCCCTGGGAGAAGTGGTGGAGATGGGGATTTCATCACTGGGAGATGCCAGGGTTGGTGCACAGGGTCATGCACCACACCACTGGTGTATACCTACACCAGATGGACAGTCTGCTCTCCTTAATGATACTTAGGAGGAGATGACATCAAGCTCTCCAGCCAGCAGTTGAGTAAGGAGACAGTGATGACAGTCCAGTATTTGAAGACCTGTTTCTCACTGTCTCACCCCAGTCATGGTGTCCCCAACCTTTTGTGTCCCTCACTGTCCCTATGTCTTGTCTTGTTTGTCTTGTCTGTTTGTATTTGCTTCCTCACCACCCAACTTACCTGATCCAGAAATACCTACTTCCCTTACCCAACATTCCTCTCTTACTGAATTAAAAAAAATGGGCACCTGTCCCACAAAAAAAAAAAATCATCCATACATATCTCGCCATTTCACACACGTGTCATCTTGACACACTTGATCCATTACAATTGGCTATACAACAGGATTATGTTGCAGTCACCCCTCTCTGTGGAGGGGATGGTCCAAATTCAGCTAATATTCTGCAAATATTATCAGTTTTTACTGTTGAAGAAATGGATAGTTATGGTTATTTCCTACCTCCCTCCTGCATATTCCTGTATTGCTTTCTATTTGTTCTTAACTGTGCTTGCTCCCCATTTTACCACTTTGCTATCTACCCCATTTTAACACCTATAATCTGGTCAAAAAATAGAATCAGACATAACACATTTAAGTACTAAAATAAGATATGGATCCCTTCACTTGTTTGTGAAGAGTTTGGCATCACATACCAATGCCAAGTGACGGTGAGCAGCTTTACAAATGCAGTTACCTCTGTGTAGTGCCATTTAAACCTGCTGCACAATGCCAACACACAGCAACACATGTACTATAAAGAATTCATGGCATTGCTTTATCACTGTTTAAAATTATTAGATACACCTGGATTCAAACCCAGTATCATCCAGGCTCAAAAATAAATGTGTTAATACATTTACATCTGCTGCTACAGATTCAGCTAAGCAGTAGGTATAAATGTGTTAAAACATTTACACCTGCTGATAAGATTCATCTAAGCAGCAGGTGTGTTTTATAGACTCAATACTAACTTTCAGACCTTTAGCAATGCAGATTATGTTTGTGCGCTGCTTAACTATGAGCAAACAGGGAAAGTAATGGAAGTGTGTATCTTGCATGCACAACACTTTGCCAACTATCGTTCTCACCTGCTGCTCGCCTCTGCACTATTTAAAGTCAATATTAACAAGTATTACTGCTGTTTATTGTCCATTTAATCTTTATGCCATGAAACCACATATGGAAACATAAACTGAAGGCCCTATCTACCAATATGCCACTTATTTACAACCCAGCCATGCGTTGCCTCCCTCCATCCACTGCAGCCCTGGTCTCTCAGTACTTTTTCACACATATATCAAGTACGCTACATAAATTAATATCAAATGTGTGATATGCAATGCATGCCAATCTAATAACATGCAGAACTAGAACTATCTTCACAGGTGAACATGCCTACATATCCATCAACTGACCCTAGGAATTACTGACCCGTAAGCCTAACCAGGCTTTTCCGCAAAGCTATGGATCATCATGGATCTTATTCAAAGGGACATAGGTAGCCTTCAACACTCTTGACCTGACCCATTTTGGTTTTGTCAAGGGTAGATCTTGCTTTTTAAACCTAGTGGACTTATTTGATAATCTCTCCAAAGCCCTATATGAGGGAAAACAGGACATACTGATTAGGTTTATTTAGCCAAGGCCTTTGACACAATCGTCCATTCAGTATCATAGAGAAAATCTCCAATCTGGAGTTAACCCATACATTACTAAATGGGTAGCCAACTGGCTCACCGACAGAATGCACATTGTCAAAGTTCAGATGTCCACATCCACTATTAGACCAGTTACCAGTGGAGTAGCACAAGGATCTGTGCTGGGCCTTCTACTGTTTGGGAAGTATTTCTCTGAGTACAGGTGAAGGTAGATGGCCTGTAGCTTACCAAGTTTGCAAATGACTGTCAGCTGGGCACAATCATATAGAGTCCCCCAACAATGTTAACATATTACAGAAAGGACTGACACAGACAAATGACTGGAGACAAACTCATGGTCTGAAACTTAATGCAAAAAATGCTTTACTGCATCCTTTGGCAGATAATTACCCCTGCTAATTATGATATCCATAGTACTCTCTAAGCTCAAACTCAGTTGTGTGAGACTTGGGAATACAGGTTGATAGCAATCTAAACTTCGATCACTATGTGCTCATAGTGGTAAGACACGCATTCTACATTGAGCACCTCATAAATAAGGGAATGACATCCAAGACCAGGGAGGTCATAGCTCCACTGTACTCAACCCTTATCAGACCACGAAGTACAATGCTTCCTTATGTATGTACCAAACACCTGCAGCAACCAGAGAATCCAGGGCCTCCAAAACATGACATACATGGAAAGACTGAGCCCTGTCACTGTACTCAGTATCATACAGGCTGCTCTGATGAAGTTCAAGGTATTTCAAAGAAAGTGCTAAACTGTTGTGTTTTACTTGCTGCGATTTATTAAAGAATTTGGTATTACACCTACAGACTACTCATTTTTTCTAGTGGAGTTCCAAAGGCAGTGTTTTGTGCTTTAATGGTACTTGGTTCTGATTTTATGCCGCATTTTGTTTTTATAGACAGATATATCTCCCAGCAATTTCTTTGTCTCTGGAATAGGCTCCCACTGCATGTGAAGCAGTGGTCCTCAATGGCGCTATTCAAGCGCAACCTTGACAACTGGATGGATGATCATAAATTCATCCCAGGGGTGGGAGCTATGTCCCTCATGAACAGGGACAGTCAGTGCTGATTCAAAATTGCTCTAACAAGGAACATCTAACTATGCTCAATAAGGGCACTTGGGTTTTTACACAGCTAGGCTTGGAAAGGCCCTAGGGCTATTAGCCTAATAAACTCCTATGAACATATGAAGCTTTGAATCTATGCAGGCCTACCAACATCTTTTTTTCTACATTCAGTGCTGATGTCATCCACTATACATTGTCCTGCAGCCTTGTAAAAGTCAGACTTGTGCTGTGGCACTTGCATAAAATACTGGGCTCTATAGTCTGTGTACTTAGGTAGGGGTTCTGTTCTCACTGCAGTCAACTGTGTGTGTGTGTGCACTTGCTTGACATTACAGAGATGCTTTTACACCAGCATGTGTGACACTGTTATTACCATATTCTCCTCACCATAAACTGATGATGTCATTAGCTATAAAGTGTTGTCTGAGACAGTCCAAGTCAGATTTGAGCTGTGGCTCTTGCCTTACAGAGTTCTGTAGTTAGTGTACTTAGGTAAGTGTTTTGTTCTCACTGCAGGCATCTATGTGTGTGTGTGTGTGTGTGTGTGTGTGTGTGTGTGTGTGTGTGCGCGCACTTGCTTTACATTACAGAAAGCCTTTTATACCAGCATGTGTGACACTGTTATTACCATATTCTCCTCACAAGAAACTGCTGAGGTCATCAGCTATAAAGTGTTGCCTGAGACAGTTCAAGTGAGACTTGAGCTGTGCTGCTTGTCTCAAATACAGAGTTCTGTACCCTGTGTACTTAGCCAGGTAAAGGGTTCTGTTCCCACTGCAGTCAACTGGGGTATGTGTGTTTGTGTACTTGTTTGCCATTACAGAGAGCCTTTTACACCAGCATGTGGTGCACTGCTATTACCATAATCTCCTCACCAGACACTGCAGATATCATCAGCTACATCTGATTTGTGGATGTACACTATTCCTACCAGGGCAGGATAAGAAACTGGCCAGCAGGCCAGGAAGAAGTCACCTCATCCTATACAATCCAGATTACAGTGACATGGGTGTCAGTCTATTCACATACATCATGGCATGGTTTGTAGGCCCTGTGTTTTCATGGTAAGAAACCCCTGTGGTCTCTCCAGCTGCTGCACATGTCTGATGAGGTACATGCAAAAGAAAGCATTGTGCTCTGTTATTGTTCTGATGAGGTTTGACAACAGTGCTGCAATATAATCCTCAGATCTAAATATGATGGCATGACTTATGATGTGCACAACATAAGCTTTCAATACCAGTGTGGACACTTGGTGGTCAAAGTTTAGACTCCTATATATGTGCATTCCCATGCTTACATCACTAGGTTTCAGCATAGTGGGACTGCTGACAATGCTGTAATTAGCAGGGAATTCCACTTTGCAGGCGGGCAAAATAAAGGCACATTTTTGAATTTATTTGTAGACCGTGTGGCTTTGTTACCAATCATTTGTCTGCATTAGCCCCTCCTGTAGTATGCTATCATCATAGGTGGCCTCAATGATTGCATCCAGTATGCAAGAATCAGCAAATGCAGTAAGCCAAAGGCCATAGACTTTAGCCTAAACTGTTAAGAAATAGAGTCCAAACAGTAAAGGGCCAAGCACAGATCCCTGGGGTCCACCAATGGTGACAGCTCTCCTGGTACAGGTTGATTCTCCAACTTTCACAGTATGTGTTCTGTCATTGAGACAATTGGTTACCCATCTAGTGATGTAAGGGTTAATCCCCAGCTAGGTGAGTTTCTCAATGATACCTGCGTGGGGGATTGTGTTCAAACTGTAGGCCAGATCAGGATAGCCAGTATGCACTGTCTAACCTTCATCCAGACCTATCTCAAAGAATCACTGGGCTGCAACAACATCACAGATCAAATATCATGTGACTTAGCACATGCACCTTCCTAACACTGTTGAATACACACAACACATCCTTCACACAGACTATGTTCCCGTAGAAGCATGTACATCAACATGCATCCGTGTGGGTTGGAGAGACAGCACCCGATGCATGCATGTATAGATATATCTTGACTCTCCTTATCTGTGAGGTAGACCAACATGTTGTCATGGAGCTTTTACTAAATGGACACTAGTAATATCCCAGCTGTGTGCAACAGACCTGTGTGAGTGTTAATGCTACATCATGTCTGTTACATCTGTTAGATGTCCTCAAAGAGGTCAATGAGAGCATGCATGATGACAACACTATCATCCTTTTAAACTTGACAAGCCCAAGGCATTTGACAATAATCCACACTGAGGTATTCACTCAACACTGCCAGATGTGGCCATAAACACCTATAACACTAAGACACCACTGTATCACATACATGGGATCAAAATATGTTGAAATGTGTGAAGTGAACTATATCTTGGGTCCAGTGATTAGGTCTTTACATCAGCATTGTCTGCTAGGCCCTATCCTGTCCATTATTTAAGTCACAGGGGTCTATATCACTTCATCGAATCACTGAGTGAACACCTATTTGTCAAACCTTTTTTATTTTTATCAAAGCCGATAATCATCAAATGCCGTTTTAACTGAAATTTTACCTAGGGAAAACCAATGGTAGGCCAACCAAGCAACCATGAAAAAAATCATAAAATTTATAACCTAACCAGGTGGGGAGTTACAGTCCCCCCACACTCCCCCCCAACTAAATATACCAACCCTAAGATCACACTACAGTGGGGAAAAGGGTAAATTTCAGATGGTGGCAAGTCATTGGTTTGCCCTAGGAAAACTTTGCCATCTGATGATTAGCAGCTTTGATAAAAAAAAAGTTTGACAAATAGGTGTTCGCTCATTAATGATTCAATGAAGTGATATCGACCCAAGTCACTGACATCACAAATGACATACACATCCTTTATCCAAACAGCTGTTTGAAGGACTACAGACTGTGGGCAAGCATTTACTCCAGTTGTGATATTAGTGTAATACAGACAGTATCAACACACACCAAAGATTGCTGCCAAAGCCATGACAACACCTACAATGACAGAAAAACATGGGGGGATTTGTTACATTAAGAAAACAAACACACAACCCAAGTATAATGCAGGCATCACACCCTATAATCAGACCAATAAGTATGTGACCTGTGACCTGAGGTAGATGATATGTAGAACATACACCAGCATATGACCTTGCTGCTAACTACTCCCTTGTATGTAACCATACCTCTCAACCTCTTGCAGCAAGAAATCTAGGCAAAGCCATAAATAATCGGGACAACAAAGGCCCCAAAATAGAGAACATTTTTAAAGATTGCTCTTACAAATGTAGAAAGTTGACAAAATAACAGAATTTATCTTAGCATTTTCTGAAGGGTATGACATCTGAAACTCAAACATCTGTCATTACTTTTTGAATTCAGCCTTCAATGATTTGTTAATGATTTGTGAGAAAACCAAGAGTAACATACCAAAAATATGAGACAAAAATCTGGATATTCTGCAAAAATCTGGACACTTGAGAGATATGTAGGTAACACAACTACTGAGTATGTAAAGGAAATCCACAACACAGGCCATCATGCCTACAATATTTGCAGCCTTCATCACACCAATAAATGAGTACACTGCACCCTTCTTCAAGTACCTCACTACATATCTTCTAGTGATGTGTAACTGAAGTGTACCACCTTTGCCGCAGTGTGCTGTCACACATCTTATTGGCCATACCTAGGTATTCTTTTTGTGGCATAAACATTACTATCTGATGGTGCAAAAAACTCATCAAGGTGTTACACCAGATGCATGCGTGATACCTGTTCAGTGTTGCACAAAGTACTTACATAACTGTTTGACAATGTTAATGGCATGCATAACATTTGTGACAGTCTGGCTTGTTCCATATATATGCCATGCACACCAGTCAACTAGTCTGTATTGATGATAATGTTACATACAGGTATAGCAGTGTCCATCCTAATACTTCCAGCAGATGTTACAGTGTCAGGACAGTGTGCGCAATTACCCTCATAGAGTGCAGACATGTCATGATAGTGCACAAGTGTGTTCATGGAGAACCCTCTCTGATCACTCTAAATCATATATGTTATGTCAGAGATGTGGGATTACTTGCAGTATTATTCTGATATTGTCTGTGATTGTGCATGCTTCTTTTAATGTTGTCTGTGAGCCTTTACCTGTGTCCCACTTGCTGGAGACATCTGCTGAGATTACACTCACATTCAGGCAAATCAGTATGCACAGTTTCACAAAATGCAGCCTACCCCAATTGTATATAACATCCCGGATAGATGTCCTCTGCATTGCTCAAGTAAGGATGCTTATCTCACACAGACATCTTCCCCATTGTTATGTCACCTTGTGTGACAGTCACATAATACACATGTTCACTGTGCAGTCCCTACTGTACCATACTGATATGTGATTGGTGTTGCTGCTACAGCTGTCTTCCACTGACATGCCCTCATCTGATTTACATTATTTTGTTTCACCTGTCCTCTTTCCCTGTGTCCTTATTCAATACACACACTTCCCCTGAGTGTTTATTTTACATGGTAGTCCATGTACCCTTACAGATCATTTACACAACATCAGTACAGAATGCCAGGAATGGGATTTCACAATGCTCTGCAGTGTATACACTGTCCTGTACTGTGTTTGAGCCATACACGCACCATATCTCTCAACTGTCCAGATTTTTGGAGTATGTCCAGAGTTTTGCCTTATATCTTTTGGTCTGTTCCTTATAAAATTTGTGGTTTTCTGACATATCACTGGGATGATTTCAAGACTGATGTCACTAAATAATTATACACAATTGAGCTTCAGACATCAAATCATTCAGAAAATGTATCTTAGCAAACAGGTTGTTACTCTAACACATTTCTAAATTTAAAAGAGCAAATATGCAAAATCTGCCCTATTTCTAGGTCACTGTCCCCAATTATGTTGGGCATTGTCCAGATTTCTTGCACTAAGAGATTATATGTTAAGCCATGGTGATCATTGTGGCATTTCGCCCAAACACAGTAACGGACTGTAATCTGGTGTAAACAGGTTTGCTATCCCCTGTTACTTTACATGGTTTCCTGCCTTGCAGCACTGTTGTCAGCGATGAAACTGGGGTTATTTATGTTTAAATGCAGCACACATTATGAATATGTAATTAACATTGCTGAATTCTGGGCATCACTGTGCATATATGTAAACTCCATGTAGGCTTTGCCTGAAACCTACACAGAGTTACTGAATCCCAGTGATCATTCTTTGTATTCCTAAAAGAATAAAGAATTTGGAAAAAGTTTAAAATGTATATAAATTGGAAGGATTTACATTTATAAATATGAATATGATATTATATCGGAAGTTTTATAAAGTAAATAAATGTGATACTGATAAAAGGGATAAAGTACTGTGAAAATATAGGTGCTATGGAAAAATATGTCATAACTGATATAATAAGAAAACGGAATAGAATGATATATTAGTTAAAGTAAGACAATGTCTTATAAAATAAGATGATGGTTGTGTAAGAAAGGTTGGGAGTTAGAAGATAAAAATAAAAGAAAAGCACGTGAAAGAATTAAGTTCTTTTGCATTGATAACCTGTAAATAATTTTAAGTTAGCATGTAAAAATAAGAATGTTAAAATCATTCAAGTTTTTTTTTTTGTATAAAATGAATGTAAATGTTAATAAAGCTCCCTTATGCTTTTCTATAAGTGCCATGGGATCTTTTACATCAGTTTCCACCAGCTAAGGCATATGGGGCCTTGGTTTATTTTCTCATTTAATGGACAGCACACTCAGGAGTACAGCATCCCCCTTATGCTGCACTACAATGTCAGTATGAGATGCAGACATGAGACCGTAGTTTAATTACTCATTGGAAAGAATAATTATTGGCATTTCAGATGGAAGATAGGGCAAAATCACATATATACCCATACATTTACTTTCTTGTTGAGGAAAAATAATGGAGAAGGTTATTTTGGATAAGTTATTGTCATAGCCGGAAATGTTCTGGCACGAGACCATAGGTCAGCATGCATATGTTGAAAATAGATCTATAATCACCTGTAACATGTGTTCTGTAATAACAGCTATAAATTAAAAAAAAAATGAGCTGTGAAGTAATTTATATAGACTTAACTTCAGATATTGATATGGTCATACACAAACACTGATCAATAAATTAGAGCAACTAGGTATTAATGTTACCTTGATGAGCTAGACAGGTGTATGGCTTACACACAGGATATGAAAAGTATCATATCACAATAAAACAGCTGAAATTTTAGGCCACAGTCAAGGTATCCCACAGGACTCTGTCCTAGACCCATACTTAAGTTGCATCTTTCAGATCTATTGCTTTCTTTTAAAGTGTTCTATAATCTGTATGCAGATGACTTGGTGAACTGATTATGTCTATTACACACAGGGCATGTCTGCAAAAGAACTTCACTAAATTGTCCATTTGGACACAGAATAATATGCTGATAAATACATCAAAAACTAAGCATATGAGATTTGGGAAACACAAATAGAAGAGTGAATAAATTGAAGGGTGAATGCATTTTTTTTTGGCAATGTCCCAAAGACAAATCTTCCAACATAAAAGATCTGACAAAAGCAAACTGAAGGTCATGCTGCTTAACACTAAAAGCCTTAACCTGAAAATGCACTTGTTGGAGGCTCTCCTTGCACACTGGAAGATGCTGATGTCTGTGCAGTCATGGAAATTTGGTTCAGGGCTGTAGAGAGCACCCCTGCCTTACCAGGCTATACCTCTTTCCAGACATTCTGACCCCAAAAATGAGGTTGAGAAGACTAAGGGTGGTGGAATTTATATCTTCATTAAGGACAGGCACACCTTCAGACTGGTTTGCCAGCATGACATACTGGAATTACCCCAGGTGAAACTGATGGTTAGCAAGACACCCATCCAAGTTATAGCCAGCTATAGACTCCCCTCCATGACCCAGGTCACCCACTCCTCTTGCCTGATCTACTTGAATCCATTAAGGTACCCCCCCAATACCATAATCCTTGGTGACTTCAACTACCCCAACGTAGACTGGGTGAAATATTCCTGCACTAATGCAATCACTCAACAATTCCTTGACTTTATCAGTTCTAATGCACTAGACCAGCTTGTTTTATTCCCCACCTTTTCTAACTAGAATAGTCCAGTTTCCAGGCTTTGCTGGTTTCAGGATTTTAGTTTCAGTGTTCAGAGCTATTAAGACCTTGCTGTGGTAGAGGGAGGTCCTACTGCTTACCAGTGAGAGCAGGAGCATTGTACTGCCTCTCTAACACCAGAGGAGTGGTTTCCAGCTCTGAAATTGCAATTTTATTGGCCATTTTGTACTGATTTCTATCTCTTTCAACTTTCTGACATAAATACATGCATTTACATGTGTTTGAGCTTGTTTTAGATCAGCAGATCCTGTTTGGGCATCCTGCAGACTACTACAGCACCAGCAATGAGAAAGAGAGACTTTTTGTTGAATTTTCTAATTTTTGCTGATTTCGGTCGTTTTTATTACCTGCACTTCTCAGAAAGCTTAAAAGGTTGACTAGCTACTTATTTCACTGTATTTCTGCATGTAAGTCATTTTCCAGTGTGCACTTGCCTTGCATTATTTCAAAAGTTTAAATTTTCAAATTTCTAATTTTGTAAAGTTTTAATTGAGCTTACTGTTCTGGGCTATACACTCAAGTGCATTAGCGTTTTTGTGCTTATTTACTGTATAACTGCGTTGTTTAGCCTGATTTAACCAAAAAAAAAAAATTCTATCTTGTTTGCTAATTGCCCACCATTTCTAACTAGAATAGTCCAGTTTCCAGGCTTTGCTGGTTTCAGGACTTTAGTTTCAGTGTTCAGAGCTATCCAGACCTTGCTGTGGTAGAGGGAGGTCCTACTGCTTACCAGTGAGAGTGAGAGCATTGTAGTGCCTATCTAACACTAGATGAGTGGTTTTCAGCTGTGAAATTTCAATTTTATTGGCCATTTTGGGCTGATTTTTATCCCTTTCAACTTTCTGGCATAAATACACGTGTTTGCATGTGTCTGAGCTTGTTTTAGATCAGCAGATCATTTTTGGGCGTCCTCCAGACTACTACAATACCAGAAATGAAAAAGAGAGACTTTTTGTGCTAACTGCAAGTACTTTTTGCTGAATTTTCTAATTTTTGCTGATTTTGGTCATTTTTATTACCTGCACTTCTCAGAAAGCTTAAAAAGTAGACTATTTATTTCACTGTATTTCTCTGTAAGTCGTTTTCCAGTGTGCACTTGCCTTGCTTTATTTAAAAAGTTAAAATTTTCAAATTTCTAATTTTGCTAAGTTTTAATTGAGTTTACTGTTCTGGGCTATACACTCAAGTGCATTAGCATTTCTGTGCTTATTTACTATATAACTGCATTGTTTAGCCTGATTTAACTAAAACAAATCTATCTTGTTTGCTAATTTCCCACCTTTTCTAACTAGAATAGTCTAGTTTCCAGATTTTGCTGGTTTCAGGACTTTAGTTTCAGTGTTCAGAGCTATCCAGACCTTGCTGTGGTAGAGGGAGGTCCTACTGCTTACCAGTGAGAGTGGGAGCATTGTACTGCCTATCTAACACCAGAGGAGTGGTTTCCAGCTCTGAAATTGCAATTTTATTGGCCATTTTGGGCTGATTTTAATCCCTTTCATGTGTGGCTGATGTTAAACTATTCCTGGTGTCAGAAAGTCTGCTCTTCGAATTTTCCCTTAGAACCAGCTAGTTTATTAGCAGTAGTACTAAAATCTCTATACCTGTGACTAGCACTTGCTCTGAAACTCACTAAAACACACTAAGAAGCCTTAATTTGTTACAAGCACTCACCTCTCCTTGGTAATAAGGAGAAAATAGTCATAGGCACTAAACAGCCTACAATTGCAAGTACCTTGCCAAAAAGTAAGGGAAAACAGCTCTTGAACTACATAACAAAACCACCTAATCAGGGATGTCCAAGGGTTAGCTTCCAGTGATTTCTTCTGTCCTCCTGGTGAATCTGGGCATACTGGGGCAATGCAGCAATTGCCTCATGGACACAGACAACCCTCTCCTCCTACCACCAAACACTACAACCTGTGAGAGATGCACTTAGCCAAACTGGAAGCAAAGCTCTCTCCAGCCAAGATTGTGCTAGACAGTCAAGAGGAGAAGGTTAACACCCACACAACACCTCAAACAACACATAGTCCTTCAAAACCCACACATAGCAACACAAAATCCACATATGCGGAGGCTCTTAATGTTAACCTGCCCGAACAACAAGGACGTTTGAAGCTGAAACACAAACAAACCATCACATAGCTTACAACACCAGTGTGCTACTCAACAGCAGTCCCTAAGGCAAGACAATTTACCCAACACTTTAGTCATAGGTGACTCTATAGTCAGGCACACTGATGTCCCACTCACCAGGCTAAACAAGAGAAAATTACAGTTAGTTGCCTGTCAGGTGCCAGGATCTGCCACATAATGAATGCATTTAAGTCACTCCACAACAGGTACAAATATGTCTCTGTCATTGTCCATGTTGGAGTGAATGACTTGAGACGTACCTCCCTGGACTACATGAAAAGAGACATGGAAGAGCTCTCGGATCATGTAGCCCAGGCAGGTATGAATCTAGCCTTGAGTAGCATCCTGCCATCGACCAGAATGATGCTACAGTATGAGGACAAAATGAATGACTTCAATTGGCTAAGCGTCTGGTGTCATTCAAAGGGGATCCAGTATCTGTCTGCTGGGGATGATACGATCAACAAATCATGATGCTTTGCAAGAGATGGTTTGTACCTGTCACCCCTGGGATTCAGGATACTAGCTAAGGCTCTTGTCACCCCTATAGTGGCTTTTTAGGCAAGGTTCAAAGGACAAAACAACCACTGTAACGGATACAAGCAAGCAAAATCTGAAGATAATGCTACTCAATGCTAGAAGTCTAAACCTCAAGATGCACTCTCTTGAGGCTCTCCTGAAAATGGAGAACATCAATATCTGTGCAGTAACTGAGACCTGGTTCAAATCTCCAGAGAGCACCCCTGCAATACCAGGCTACAACTCATACCACACTTTTCGGCCACCAAACCAGGACCGAAACACTAAAGGTGGAGGACTGTCCATATTCACAAGGATATTCACACCTCCAGGCTGGTTGTCCAACACAATGTATCTGAAATTCTCCAGGTGCAACTAACACTAGGTAAGACTGCAATACAAATTCTAGCTTGCTACAGATCCCCCACCATGCACCAAGATTCTCACTGCACCTTTCTAAACATACTGGAAACTATTAAGATACAACCAAACACCCTAATACTGGGTGATTTTAACTACCCTACCATTAAAAGGGAAAACTGCTCCTGTACCAACAACTTTACTCAACAGTTCTTGGAATTCATAAATTCCAATGGCCTAGAGCAACTAATTTATAGTCCCACCGGGGGTAGCAATATTCTAGAACTGGTCATTACCAACATGGGAGATTGATGCTCCACACCAGTGGTCACCCCCTCGTTGGTCAGATCAGACCATAATCTAATCACCCTTGACATCCACATCCTGCCACCACCCCCCTTTAAGGAAACCTACGTAAAAAACTTCTCCAAAGCCAACTTAAGGCTTCTCAAGTCAGAAGTAACAAACTTCATGACACCCATGCAGATGGGAACTGGAAGTTCAATTGCTGAATCCTATGCTAAGGTGCTGTATGAGCACATTCACTCATGCATGGACCGAGCCATCCCAAATAGAACCAAGATGCTGTCCTCTAAAATAAGGAAGCCAATCTGGTGGTCCCCAGACATAAACAAGCTGTACAACCAAAGGAAGAAACTGTTGCAGAAGAGAGGAAGAACCCAGGATTCAAAAAGCTCCCTCATCAGCCTCAGTAGAAAGCTGAGATCCCTCATAAAATCTTCCAAAGCTAGTTATGAAAACAAAATTGCCCAAGATTCCAAAGACAACCACAAGGCATTCTATAGCTATGTCAAGAATCTAAATGGCAATGCTCAGATCTGCTCTGAGCTACAGTAGAATGGCACTAGATATACTGACAGATAGATTCAGTGCCAAATTCACCCCCCTCTCACTCCCTAAAGGGGCCATCTCAATACCAAAAGAATGCCAAATTCTGGTAATCATGGCCACTCAGGTAAAAAACGCACTCTTCAAAGCCAAGAATACAGCATCCATGGGACCAGATGACATCCCGGGCTGTGTACTGCATGAACTACAAAATGAACTGGCACCTCACCTATGTGTTGTTTAATCATAGCCTCAGCTCAGGCTTCTTGCCCACAGAGTGGCGCACAGCTACAGTTATCCCACTCCACAAGGGGGGATCCACTTTGGATCCCAGGAACTACCATCCCATCAGTCTGATGAGCCTGATCTGCAAGGCCATGGAATGTATTATCATGGAACTTATAAACAAAGACATTGGCAACCTTCAAACACTGGACCCCACTCAGTTTGGGTTCATGAAGGGCCGATCTTGTCTCCTGAACCTGACCGACTTCTTTGAATCAGTTTCCAGAGCCATGGACGAGGGTAAGGTGGTTCACACAGTCTACTTGGAACTCTCCAAGGCTTTCAACACTATCCCCTACTCTGGAATCATAGATAAACCTACTAAGCTGGGCATTAATCCCTACGTCACTTGATGGGTTGCAAACTGGCTTAGTGACAGAACACATGCTGTAAAAGTAGCTGACTCCAAATCCAGCTCCAGACAAGTGACAAGTGGTGTACCACAGGGTTCTGTCCTGGGACCACTCTTGTTTGGCATCTACTTCCCTGAAGCACAAGCCAACACTAAGGGACTCTGGCTTACAAAGTTTGCAGATGACTGCAAGCTGGGAGTCATTACTGAATCCCCAAATGATGTGGATATACTACAAAAAGGCCTTACCGAAACAGATGCCTGGTACCAGAGCCATGGGCTCAAGCTAAATGCCAAAAAATGCATAGCTGTCCTCTTTGGGAAAAACCACATACCTGTGAACTACCACATAGGTGGCAGTACACTAAACACCGAAAGTGTGATAAGAGACCTAGGGACACAGGCAGACAGTGGTCTCACCTTTGATAACCACATAGCCACAACAGTTAGAAAATCCTTCTACATGGCACACCTCATCACTAAGGGCTTTTCATCCAGAAAAAAGGAGTCCACTGTCCCTCTGTACTCATCCCTCATTAGATCCATTATAGAATACAATGCCCCATTTGGTATGTACCTCACAAGACATCTGCAACAACTAGAACGGCTGCAGAAATACCTCACAAAAAGAATCACAGGCCTAAAGCAGATGCCTTATGCTGACCGTCTAAAGAAACTCTGGCTATACTCTGTCACATATCGCTTACTCAGAGGCGATCTCTGCCTAACATACAAGGCCATTTCAAACCCAGAGTTGTTGGACATGCTGCACTTAAAGAAATCCCAATCCCTCTGAGTCACATGCTCCACGGATCTTAACCTTGTCATCATGATGCATAAAACATGCTGGAGGGATAGGTTCCTGACCCAGAGACTCCCCATACTCTGGAACAGGCTGCCCATACATGTCAGGCAGAGCACTTCAATGGCCCTCTTCAAGAGGAACCTTGACGATTGGATGGGAGATAGGAAATTCACCCCGGGGATCACATCAGTAGCCCTGCTAGACAGGGGTTCAGGAAAGTAAATATTTGTGGGAAGCAATAGCCAGGGAATCATTATGGCTAGGTTTGTATAGGCCCTAGGGCCAATAGCCTAGCACCTACCTATGAACCTATGTGAAACAAATGGTCATTTGTTGTGAAAGAAAGTCATACTGGAGAATTGTAAAAAGGAGAAGACTCTAAGTATGGCTTAAACATACTACAGAAAAGATTTGACAGCATCCCACATTCATGGATAAAGAAGTGCTTGCAGATATATAAGATACACCCTAACTTGATCAATTACATCAGGTGACCATGAAACAGTGGCAAATGACTCAGCAGCTAAGCCATGATAAAGGACAAATTATTATTGCAGGGATACAAATTCAAAGGGATTCATTCCAGTGTGACTCTCACTGCTCCTCTTTTATCTTGCCTTTATCCCATTAAGCTATCTACTTAACAGATTAAGTCATGGTTACAATTTGGCTCCCAGAAAACAATGAAGTGTAAAGACTTCTCATCTTCTTTTAGTGGATGATTTAAAACAGTATAGTTATCAGCTGAAAAACTGAAAGCACAATTGCTAGTAGTCAAACCTTTCTCAGATTATATAAGAATCTCATTTGGTTTTGATAAATGTGCAAAAGCAACCTTTAAAGCAGGAAAGCTGCAGTTCCAAGAAAATATCAGTCTGGGACAGGAATTTGATATAACAGATGTTGAGCAAGAAGGAGTGTATTAATATTTGGGAACTGATGAAGGATCAACAATAACACATGAACAAATGCAAACAAAGCCTAATAAGGAATATTTTAGACGACTAAAATTAATACTGAAATCTAGGAACAAAGTCCAAGCTATAAACTAATTTGTTCTTGCTGTTCTAGCTTAAGTTTTGAGGTGATTGACCCCAAAAGGTGTTGGATCAGGTCGGCAGGAAAACAAGAATAACGCTTCACGCTTATCAAATGATTTATAAACTTAGTGTATACCAAAATTATATATTACTGTTCTGAAGAAGGTATGGGCCTCCTCGAAATTAATTACATGTATAGATCTGCAATTGTATGATTGCATAAATATCTACTGATCTTACAAGATCCAAATATATTGAAAGTTTTAAAACAGAACAAGTCTAAGATGACTTCCCTACTTAGTTTAGCAGAAGCATATCAGTGTCAAGCATAAATGGAAATCAGAAGTAGACAAAATTCAGGCAGTAACTGAATGTGTCAAAAAGCAAAAGAAAGAATATAATGTGAAGGATCAGATGAAAAGGCAAGAAATGTGGAAAAGTCATAAATATAGTTGCAAATGCAGAAAACTCCTGGAACAACCTCATGTCGATCAGAATTTGACATAGGAATGGTTAAGGAGAGGTGAATTTAAACCAAACTATGAAAGGTTAATACTGGCAGCCCAGAATAATGGATTACATAGGTGTTGGTTTACAAACTCCACTGAACATGTGGGAGAAACAGACAAATTTAGGTTTTGTGAAACAGAATTGGAAACACTAGCACATCTTGTTGCTGGGTGTGATACACTAATAGCAGAGGGTCTATACATAGAAAGGCATAATAATGTGGCAAGACTGTTGCATTGGGGATTATGCCAACATTATAATATTGAAATAGCTGAGAAGTACTGGAAACTTGAGAGACAAAGCATTATAGAAAACAATGAAGTTTATATCACGTTATCACTCATTACCAACAGTTTAAAAAATAGACGTGAGAAAACCAGATATAGATGTCCATGAAAAGAAGACAAAAGTAGCACTGGTCACTGAAACTGCTACAATCACTGATTACAGTCTTGTATAAACAGACAGACAGACTTAAAGTCATAAAATACTAGGTTTTGCAGGTAGAAATGAGGGCGATGTGGAAGAAGGATACCCACATAGTTTCAATAGTAGTAGGAGCAATGTGTCTCATAAAAAAGAATTTACAGTCATATTTAGATATCCTATTGATACATGTAACTCTGTATGAATTGCAGAAGAAGTCTGTTTTAGGCACATTGTTGGTGCTGTGAAGAGTACTTTTGGCTAACACCAAAGGCAGAAACAATACTAATTATCAAACTTTCACCTTAGGAATGGGGTCCATTCTCATCATGGTATTAGATACTCAAATAGGTTCAAAGGTAGGTACTAGGCTATTGTCCCAGGGCCTATTTAAGCCTAGTCAAAAAAATACCATGGCTTTCGCCACCCAAGAAAATTATTTTCATGTGTCCCTCTCAAGTAGAGCCACAAAAGTGATCCCCGGGGTGAATTTCCCATCTCCCATCCAATCATCAAAATTTTTCTTGAAGAGTGCTAATGAGGAGCTTTGTTTGATATAGATAGGTAGTTTGTTCCAGAGTATGGGAAGTCTCTGGGACAGGAATCTATCCCTCCAGCATGTTCTGTTTATTGTAGTGACAAGGTTTAGGTCCCTAGAGCATGAAGCTCAGAGGGATTGGGATTTCTTTAAGTGGAGCATGTCCAACAGCTCTGGGTTTGACATAGCTTTGTATGTTAGGCAGAAATTGCCTCTGAGTAAGCGATATGCAATGGAGTAAAGCTGGAGTTTTTTGAGATGGTCTGCGTAGGGCATCTGTTTGAAGATGGTAATCCTCTTTGTGAGGTATTCTGTGGCCTTTCCAGTTCTTTTAGATGTCTTGTGAGGTACATACCAAAAGGGGCACTCTATTCTATAATGGGGTCTAATGAGTGATGAGTAGAGGGGAGCAATGACCTCTTTTTCCCTGGATAACAAACCTTTTGTGATGAGGTGTGCCCATAGAAGGTTTTCCTGACTACTGTGGCAATGTGATTATCAAAGGAGAGACTACTGTCCACCTGTGTCCCAAGTTCTCTTATCACACTTTCAGTGTTAAGTAGACTACTGCCTATGTGCTAGTTGATGGGTACAGAGTTTTTACCAAAAGGGATGACAATGCACTTTTTGGCACTGAGCTTAAGGCCATGGCTTTGACACTAGGCATCTGTCTCATTGAGGCCCTTTTGTAGGATATCCACATTGTTAGGAGTTTTGATTATGGCTCCTAGTTTGCAGTCATCTGTGAACTTCATTAGGCAAAGACCTTCTGTGTTAGCCTGTACTTCAGAGAAGTAGATACCAAACAGGAGAGGACCCAGGACTGAACCCTGTGGTACTCCACTTGTCACTGGTCTGAAGTCGGATTTGGAGTTTGCTACTTTCACAGTGTGGGTTCTGTCAGTGAGCCAGTTGGCAACCCATCTTGTGACACAGGGATTTATACCTAGTTTAGTGAGTTTATCTATAATTCCAGAGTGGGGGATGGTGTTGAAAGCCTTGGCGAGATCTAGATTGGTTGTGTGAACCACCTTACCCTCATCTACAGCTTTGGTGACCACTTCAAAGAAGTCTATCAGGTTTAGGAGACATGATCTGCCTTTTACAAACCCGAACTGGGTGGGGTCCAGAGTTTGGAGATTACCATTGTCATTGTTTGTAAGTTCCATGATGATACATTCCATAGTCTTGCAGACCAAGCTCGTCAGGCTAATGGGGTAGTAGTTCCAGGGGTCCGTGGTGGCTCCCCCTTTGTGGAGTGGGATGACCATCGCTGTGCACCATTCAGTGGGCACAAAGCCTGTGGTAAGGCTATGACTGAACATGGTACTTAGGTGGGGTGCCAGTTCATTCTCTAGTTCATGTAGAATGCAGCCTGGGATGTTGTCAGGTCCCAAGGATGCTGTATTCTTAGCTTTGGAGAGTGCAGTTTTTACCTGTGCAGCTGTGATTACAGGAACTTTGCATTCTTCTGGTATAGAGATGGGCCCTTTAGGGGATGAGGGGGGGTAAAGTTAGCACTGAACCTTTCTGCCAGGATGTTGGCAATATCAGTTGGTTCTGTATATTTAGTGCCATTGTGCTGTAACTCAGAGCAGATCTGAGTGCTGCCATTGGTGAAATTAAACCGAGATCATATAGGAATGAGAGATTTGTTAACTGGTTCTCTAAGAGAGTAATTGAGGGAGGGCATAGACCATGAAATTATATTAAAACAAGTACTTGTTTAGGTGATTTTAAGAACAATTTGGACACTTATTATGGGAATGATTGTTTCAAACCTAAAATATTTGTATGTATGTATTTATAAATGTATGCTACATTTTCTCCTTCAAACACAAATCTTTCTTCTAGTACCACATAATTTAACATGCATAAAAGTATAACTAAGTAAACTATAATTTTGCTAAATTATGCTTTCTTCTTCTTCTAGTATTTGTGGAATGAATACACTCTCCTTTGTTGGTAATGTAAAGCTGATATGAGCTTCTATTAATTGATGTGTTATTCACTTTTTTTCTTATAGTTTGCAGTTGCATACATTTTGGATATAACATTTGTGTGTAATTTTCTCAGCGATAATGAAGTATGGCACATTCTATGGATTCAGTGTCATTCGGTGGTAACTGATGAAGGCTGTGGATTACATGTGTACTCTTCCAAATATTTCCAGCCCTTTGAAAGGAAAGTTGAAGGAGTATACTCATCAGGACAATAAAGAACAGCTGTTGCCATAGAACCTCAGCAGGAATAATTAAGAGTTTATTTGTTTTTTATTTCAGGTTTTTTGTTTACAATAGTGCCAAGCCAGCTATTCTGTATGGTTAGCTCAAATCACCCACTTGGATTTTACCTCTGGAGTCTGACTCCAGGAAATGTGTATGTTTAAGGTGGTATAGAAGGTGTTACCAGTATGGACAGAGACAGATTATCAACTTTTTAACTAGGAACATAGAAGAGTGCAATTAGTAGAAAGCTGATATTTTTATAACAATTAAGAAAGTGCTGTATATTTGGGTCTATTAATGATGCCAAAACAAATGTGATATCCACGGAGAGACTGGGATTTTTGATGCAGGCCTTTAAAAAGAATGACAATAATTGTGCAGAATATTATATCCATAAAGTAGCAGAAAGTATTCTAAGAACTAAACCAGCAATGGAATGGAGAAAGGAGATTCAGTCAATAGGTATGACTGCAATTAGGGACACAGACAATAGCAAGATGGGGCTGGAATTTATTGGTGAAAACTGGTAAAGGAACCAAGATATTGGGAGCAAATAACTAAAGAGGGAAAGGTGATAGACTGGGAAGACACCAAGAATTTATTTGGACTGCAGTTTAGAAATTGCCTTCCCTATCAAGGATTGATACCAGAGTATAGGCAAAGAGAAAGAAATAGGGGGGAGTCCTAAATGAAAGACCAGCACTGGCAGAGTTTGTAATAGAATCTAGAACAGAAGCTGCCATTAAAAAATGAATAATTAGTAGAGCATATAACATATTGCATGATAACTATAAGGATCAATCAGAGGAGATTAGAAAGGATTGAGAAGAGAGATTATATAAGCAATTCACAAAGAAACAATGGGATGATATATGTATGTCTCCTTGGGATTTTTCCATGGAAATGTTTACATATATATTTTTATACCCCAAGTATACTCTAGAGAATTTTTCCTCAGGTAGACAGTAAATGTTGGAGGTGTGAAGGAGAAGAAAGAGGTAATTGGGAACATATTTTCTGGGAATGCAGTGAGTTGGCAGACTTTAAGGATTCCCTGTGGGATGCACTGTCAGAGATGCTGGGTGGGCAGATTGGTCTGACGAGGGAAAGGATTTTTCTGACCTATAATACAGAATTGGAATTGCCTAGACATGGTAAGGCCTTGATGTGTCCAATAATGGTGGCTGCCAAAAAAGCAATTAGTAGAAAATGGAAATCAAAATCTAAACCAACTATACTGGAAGTAGTAAATATAGTAACAGTAAAACAACTGGAATTGAATGCTTTAGAAAAGGGTAGGAGCAAACTACTTAGGAAAGAATGGGGATTGTGGAAACAATACATACAAGGGAGGAATGAGGTCTAAAAGACAGCAGGAGTTAAATGAGCAATGTAATGTTTGAGTGAGAAAAATTGGGTAGATTATAAAAGTGATGTATAATGTTTGCAACTGGGATTGTGTCAGTATGGTTTGTGATGTAAATGCTTGCGACTAGGACTGTGTTGATGTGGTTTGTTTTCATTTTTATAAATGTATGATTGCCTATGTAGTAAGTGATAGTTTAATAAAGATGTTTCTTGTTTAAAAAAACTCAGGATTTGAATAATTTATGTAATATTTCTTAGGTTATATGATATATAGCAATATATGTGAATTATATTTGTTATGTTAATATAGTTTGATTGCTTCTATATGAATGTAAATTGCCTTTGTCACACGTGATAATTCAATACAGGTATCTGAAAAAAAAAAACTAAATGTGATGTTCATTGTATAGCTGAATAATGAGTGCTTTCAAATGCATGAAGAGAAAGATAAATGTGGCCATTATATATTTAGAAAAGATGTAAAAGCATTAACAGAGAAAAATCACTGCCTGTACAAATGACTGACAGGCATATGGGTAGGTTGACTGCAGGGACAACAATGGTTCATTATACATTACCTAGCCATGTTATCCCTTCTTTGTTGTGAAGGTATTTTCTCTCTTGAAACAATATGTCTGCCACAGGACATGGAGGGAATGGAAAGGATAAAATATTTGACAAAAATGAGTTTCATCTGAGCATACAAGGCAACTTAAGTAGATGAATGGATTGAGGGACTTGAATAGATATCTGGAGGGATACACATAAGGACTCAAGGTACTACATATCATTAATGAGTTTAAGTAAGCAGACTAGCATGTTGGAATATATTATAATGCATAGAATGCTATAAAATAGTTTATAGTGAAAAAAATATGGGATGAGCTATATTTGATACTGCTGCAGTCATCATGGATACAACCAATGACAGTCAAGGGTCAGACCAATGGTCAGGTTCGTTAACACCTACACTGTTTGTGACCTGTATTCAAGAACATCCCTACCATATTTTTGTGCTTTCTAGTCACTGAGAAAGAATACACTAAGTGTAGATGTAGTCTACACTTTGAGGTAACTTTTATGAATCCCCCTTGATATTTAAGGCTGCAAGAATATCAGTAGTAAAACTAAAATTAGGAGGAAGAAGGTGTGAGTTATGTCTGTGTTGTTAGCTCACTCAGAATGGTGTACACTTATTGTAGGCATTAATGAATCCCAGGGAAGGTAAATGGAGATGTATAACATATAACTGAAAAGGATTAAAAGATAGGATGCAGGAGTCTGGAGTATGGTTTAAAATAATAATGAAGACAGAACACAGATGGGTCTCATTTAGTACAATGGGATTAAGACAGCCTTTCAAGCCAAAATTATGGCTAAGATAAAAGAAACAGAAAAAAGTGTCAAAATGTTGCAAAGAATAGGGAGAAAAGTGTTAATTACAGTAAACTCTCAGTTAGCCGGAACTCAAGCAACCAGGAAAAAAAAAAAAAAGAAATATAGTACAATTTTCATGTGTTGCACTTTCTGCCCCCCCCCCCCAACAGAAATATACCTTATATTTTTAGAGTTTTAGTGTTTTAAAAAGGAAGATAGGAATAATTTCCCTCTATCCCCAACCTAAGAACAAGTCAAACCAAACAAATAGTATAGGGTACAGTATTAGTCAGGCCTATTTTTTAATAGTAACTCTCAAGCAACCAGAAAGTACAGTTATCCAGCATCTACCAATCCCCATGGGTGCCGGTTAACCTAGAGTTTACTGTATTGACATAAGATGCTTCCTTACACCCAGCTGGAAACTCAAAGATTAAGGAAGAAGAAGCCAGGCTTAAATGCTTAAATGCACAGTAGTAGAAAAAAGAACAACTCTCCTGGAAAATATTTACATGGAAATTTATACATAGAAATTTTCTCACACTTCA
>NC_056750.1:489732108-489769608 GCF_019279795.1 Protopterus annectens | reverse complement strand
AAACTTGAAAATATTTGTTGCCATACATTTGTTAACATTATCAATGTTCAGACTTTAAAAACAGGTGCAAAGGCTACTGAAAAGAATGTACAGCAGGCCAAAAATCTGGGCACCTTATTAGCATATAATTAGCCTAAACATTGAATACTGAATAGAACATAGGTTTTTCTACTTTTTGTAGGACCTTGCGATACTACTCAGAAAAAAAAACATAAGTTTAAAAAACTGAAAGCGATCAAATAATACAAATATATAAAGATGATCAATGACCGAGTAAAATCAATGAGTTTTATGACTGATATTGTAAAAATGAGCCTCACAAACCTATTTATTTCTGCTTCTGAAGAAGGCAAGTATAACATGTGGGCCCTCCTTTAAATTACTGGTGAAACCAGTATTGATTTTGGTCAAGTAGTCTGGTTTCCTGGGTAAATCAAGCCTGAAAATAGGTATGTACTTACAAAAAATAAGTAAATCATATGAAGGAGTAAATCAAGCCCGAATATAGGTACATACCTACCAAATAAAAATTGGGGGTTGGTATAATGATTTAAGATGTGTACCCAAAGACACAAGGTACAAGGTTTGATTGTCACCTTTCAAGGGGAAATTGATGAGACTTAAAATGACCTTCAAGGGCAGCTAGCCTAGTACTTACCTATAAATGTATGAACTTGTGTGTGAAATCCTTAGAATTATAGGATGTACAGAAAAATATAATTCAGTATACAGAAACTGTTGGACGGTAGATTCTCCATAAGAAAAGTTTTTAGTCAATAGTCTTTCATGTGACAAACTTAACTGTATTGCTATGTAGGAAACACAAAGTCTGAAAAACAAGACAAATTCAATAACAGACCATAAAGTATTAATTATACCAAAGGAAAAAATAAAATAAATCAAACTGGAGGTGAAAAAACACCAAAAGAAAAAAAAAGGAGAAATACCAACAGTCAAGATAACTACTTATATACTGAAAACAGTAGTGCGGCTACTTCCACGGTTATGAGTGGCAGTAAACCTCACAAATGAACCAGTTTCCACCACTCTGTATTTTCTGCCACTCTTTAAACTCTGTAACACAAACATTTCTTAAAACAATAATCAACCTCTAAACAATAATGAAATATTTAAAGCAAAATCACAGAAGTGAAAACGAAAATCAAGTCAGACATGTGTACAGAGAAAGGAAGGTCACTGTAAACTATTTTACTGCAAATTATATACAAGATTATCTAAATAATGAAGTGAATAAACATCAGTGGCCGACTGTATTCAAGATGAATATGGAGTTAAGTGGAGTGATTGAATAGTCATTTAGGTTTTAGGTGTATTTACTTGTTTTTATTTATTTATTAAGTTTTGTTTACCAGGGTAAAGCACTGATCAAATCAGATGAGTTGCAGGCTCAGCCTGGGTTCCGTACAAGTAACCTCAGTAAAGTAATGTAAAAGGTACAACTAAATTGTACAATATAAGTGACATAACATAGGTAAAAAATACTGATGTGTTTCCGAGAAGATTCAAGAAATAGGATACAATGCACAATACAGGTGTTATAGGTGAGGTAAATGTGGTCCATCCAAAAGAACAGACATATTATAATAATGTGTGGTGGGAACTTTTAAAAGTGAAGACAGCAGAAAGTACAAAATAACAACAGCTACATTAATAGAGCTAATAACAGGAGACGTGGTTATTAGCTATATTGGAGGCAATAGAAAGGACAGATGGAGAAGCAATGGGTGTGAGTTTATATGTTGGATATACCTCTCAACTGTCCAGACTCTTGGCTCATATTTTTGGTCTGTCCCTCATAAAATTTGTGGTTTTCTGGCAAATCGCTGGGATGATCTGAGGATTTAACTCACTAAATAATGACAAGCATTTGAGTTTCAGACATCAAATCCTTCAGAAAATGTATGTTAAAACAAACCCTATTACTCTTGCAAATTTCTAAGTTTATAAGAGCAATATTTAAAATATGTCCCTATTTCTGGGTCTTTGTCCACCTAGTTTGTTGGGCTTTGTCTAGACTTCTTGCATTAAGAGGTTGAGAGGTATGATGTTGGAGAAGGCAGCAGATGAAACAGCCAAGGTTTTCTGAGTGGAATGTAATAATGCAACCACGGGAGTTACTTGGGTAACATGGTCAGTGTTCTGTCGTGTGCACATATGTTTTTCAGTTAGGTATTATTTGAATTGAGGTCTGAACTGCTTGTAGTCTCTGATTTCAGTAAGACTATGTTTATTTTACGTAGAACAAACTATTTTATATGATTTAATTAAAATCTCCAAAAATTGAAAAGCTACATACAAAAGCATCAAAAAATGTTCCAAAGGGAATAGAATGAAAATCATTAAAACAAAACAGTTTTATGTCTCATGAAGTTGTATCATAATTTAATTCTTCAAAAGAAAGTCAACTTGTTTTAAATGCGGAGTCAATATGTTTGGGAGCAGTTTTATATCTGGCACTGCAGGTTTAGGGAGTAAATTTTCTGATAGGAGATGAAGCCATAAATAATCATGAACTAAGACCCTACAGGTCAAGATATAGCATGCTTCACAAGAACCACATGCCTGTGTATTCCATTTAGTATTTTTTCTCAATATTTTGTGTCAGTTTAGTGCTTCATATTGAATTAACTGAGGTATATTAATTGCCTAGGTTTCTACTGAAAGGCAGTTTGCATAGCCATTCTGTGAACAAACAGTCTCGTGAGTGGCTTCTCAATCTAATTTTTAGATAAATTTTAACACTTTTTGTGAGGTCAGTTAATTTTTTATGTAGTTTATTAGTTGAGGTGATGAGATTTTGTTGGTTTTACAGTTTAATTTTTGTTTATAGCTAGTTTACCTTTTGTCAGTTTTGTGAGAACTATCTTGAGATTTGTCAGTTTTATAGTTTTATCAGCATCAATCATCATCATCAACCCCCCCTTTTTCCCATTTTCTACATGGGGAGGGTGCTGTGTTAACTGTCACCATCTATCTCAGTTCAAAGTCACACTCCTGTCTGACTGTAGCAAATATTCTCTCGCACAATCCATCCACCTCTTTGCTGGATGCCTTCATTTCCTCTTAGCTTCTTCCTATCTGCCCAAATCTTCTTCACCAGATTGTCTTCTGCCTTTATGCATGTGCCCGAGCCATAGTAATCTTGTTCTCTTTGATAATTTCTGCACCTGGAAATACTTCCGCTCAGCTCTTGTGTTCTCCTTTTTTCATCTATCCCACAGTGTGCATTCTACCATCTAGCTCAGCCACTTCATTTCCATTGCCTCTACTTTCCTCATCTGCTCTGCCTTCACTGCTCAGGTTCTGTACCACACAGTAGCACTGGTTTCACCACTATTTTGTACACCTTACTTTTCAGCTTCTTCGGCACTCTTCTGTCATACACTACACCTGACACACTGTGCCAGCTCGCTGCAGCTACTCTGATTCTAGCTTTGACCTCTTCATTCAGACTTCACCCCTCCTCAACCATCCCTCCCATATACTTGGAGCTGTTAATCTGTTCCATTATCTTCCCTTCTATCACAATTCTCAGCTTCTTCTGATTTCCTCAATATACTGCCATTACCACTGTCTTATCTGTACTGAGTTTCATTCTGTGTGCCTTCAGTTTTGCATTCCATTCCTCCATCATTTGCTGAAGTTCTTGCTCAGGGTCTGCAATGCCACACTGTCTGCATACAGCAACTTTGCTGATATGTCCCCTCCAACCTGTTTCCTAATGTAGTCCATTCGCCAGTATGAACAGCAATGCTCTTAGAACTGAACCCTGGTGCACACTCACTTCCACTGGGAACCCCACTCTGTGAGACCAAACACTATTCATACTTGAGTCATAGGGTCCTTGTACATAGCCTGCAATAATTCTACCAATGTTTCTGGGACTTTGAACCACTCTAGTACTGCCCAAATCAGTCTTCTTGGGACCTTGTCATATGCTTTCTCCAAGTCTAGCTTCTTCTCAACTATCTGTCTAACTGCAAACATTGGGTTAGTTGTTCTGCATCCTGATCTGAATCTGAACCGCTCATCTCCCATCTTACTTTCTATAACTCTGCATATCCATTTATCAATCACTCTCTCCAGCACTTTCTTGCAATGTGACAGAAGTTTGATACCTCTGTACTGCCCAGAGTAGTGGATGTCCCCTTTGTTTTTGTACACTGGTATGAGTATGCTTATTATCCAGTTATCTTTGGGATACACCTTTCTCTCCACACTGCTATGAGTACCCTCAAGAACCATTTCTTCCCTATCTCACCCAGCATCTTTACCATATCTGTTGTGACGTCATCCGAACCTGCTGCTTTCCTTGACTTCATTTTCCTTAGTGCTATTCTTACTTCTTCTTTCATCGTTGGCTGGGGAAGCACAGCTTCTGCAGGGTTTTCTTCATTCAGAACCTGCTGGAAGTATTCCTTCATCTGCCTTTGATGTCCTGTGGACTGGTGAGCAGGCTATTGGTAGCATCCCTTATGAAGGGTGTCTGACTATCTTCTGTATCTTTCTATCATGTCCTTGCAACCTGATATAATTTCTTTGTGCTACCTACTGAATCACTTTTTAGAAGCTGGTAGAGTGCGCCTCTGATGGCCTGTACTTTGTTAGCCAACCAGTATTCCTTCCTAGCCTGGTCCACCTTTTCTATCTCTCACTATTTCCTGCACTCTTTCTTTTTTTTTTTTTTTTTTGAAGACTTCTTCACTCCACCACCAGCTTTCTTTATGTACTTTTATTTCCATAGCTGGCTTGGCCTCATATCTGTTCTATAGTCATCACACATGCTGTTTTGAGGTGCTGCCATTCTCCACCTATTTCCTCTTGGAGTGCTAGAGCTCTGAATAATTCCATGAACTGTTTTATTTCTCTCCAGTCAACTTCCAGGTCTTCGGCCTGGTCTCTGTTGACCTTAGATCCTTCTCTGATCACTGCTTGCATCTGATAGTAACAACAAGTGGTTTATGCTGTGGGTTGACTATTTCACTGGGGATGTCTTTGCAATCACTGATTCTACCCCAGTGCCCTTTCCTTACTAGGAGGAAGTCTATCTAAGTTGCATGTTGGCCACTCTTGTATTTGATCTTGTGACTGTCTCTCTTTCTGAGACCATGTGTTGGCTATTATCAAGCCATTTACCAGACTGAAATCTAGAATGGCCCCTCCTTCTTTATTTTTGTTGACCCACCCATGTGGACCCAGGCAGCCTCATACCTGTTCTGTCTGTCCTAATATGTGCATTTAAGTTGCCCATTATCAACAATAATCCATTTTGTCCTGCTTTATCTAGTAGATCTTGCAACTGCTGTATGAATGTACTGTTTTCCTCACTATCACTAACCTGCTGTGGGGCCTATCATTACACTGGAGTCCGATCTCTATGAGTCTGTCACTAATTCACATGTCCCTCACTGCTTTCCAAAGCCTCTCCATCACCAAAATTCCCACACAATTTTTAGCCTGTCCTCCTCTTGAGTTGTAGATTCTGCACAGTCCTTCCCTCTTGCATCTTGGATACATAGGATGTCCAGCCTCCTCTGTACCATAATGTCATCCACTTCCAAGCTCCATTCTGTCAGTGAACCTACTTTAAGTATAGCAATTCTTAGTTCATGTTTGGCAGGTTGATTGGTTTTACATCCAGATTTCGCTCAAGAGAGCTATCCCAGGTAACCCAGGCTGGGCAACTGGAAACCAGCTGGCCAGTAGCTTACTGACTCAGGGTGGACACACACTAGCCAATAGGGGCACATACACCCCTCCCACTGTTAGCATGGGTCCCTGGAATTTGTAACCCACTTATCACTGGTAAATACCCATGCTCATTTGGTGACATTAGTCAACATGACCTAATCACAGAGAGCCATATTTTATACCGGCAAGTGGCTAGCCTTGCTGAGGCACATGGTCTGTGATCCATGTTCTCTTATCTCGAGGATACTGTGAACCACAGTAGATGCCCAAAGCGATTGGTCTTTACAATCTTCCCTCTATAGGGCAACATGTAGAGTCGGTGCTGCTGCTCAGCACGTTTTTTTGGTGGCAGGGGGAACCCCACACAGACATACAGGAAAAACATGCAAAATCCAATCAGGCATTGGCCGGAAAACAGGATAAAACCTTGTAAATTGTGCATGGAAGGCAAAGGTCTTAACCATTATTCCAACTGTTTTTTACGTTTTAGCTAATTTTAGATAGTTTAGATAGTGGGTTTGTTTTGCTAATAATGCTGTTTGCATGGGGTAGTTGTGGACGGTTAGTGTTTTATTTTTTCATTTAGTTAATCTGATTGCTGCACCATTGTTACATTATAATATTCTTAAGACCTCTGCTTACTTTACAAAACCTTGATTCTGCTTAACAGTTTAAAAAAAATCACTTTAGGTCTTTATCTTTCTTATTTCATTCTTGGGGTTTAGTTTTTTTTCTGCTTCTTCCAATTTTCTCAGTAAGTCATTGTCCTCAACCCCTCTTCATCAGTTTGTTTCTTCTAATTCATCTCTTACTTTTACTTTCTACCTTTTTTACTTTTCTTTTACTCACTAAAGCTATTTTGCCTTTTGTGTGTGTGTGTATGTATCATATTTGCTTGAAATGTTTACTCTTTACTCAGAAATGTTTGTCTTTGCTTATTCTAACATTGTGTAATATTCAGTTTTATTGTACTACTAATCTTTTATGCTATTTGTTCCTCAAATGTACTACATCTTCTTCTCACTGTTTGTAAGTAGTTTACACATTCCCAGGGATTCATTAAGATCCCTAAAAAAGCGCTGTTACCACACTGTGGTATTTTGAGATTCAAAAACACATTATCTGAAATGAGAAAAGACGTCATTATAGACTAAATTGCATGTCTCTGAACTGTGTTAATTACTACAAAGTGTAAATCTGCACTTTCTACAGCAGTTAAACATGCTGGCAGTCACACCATGTTAGATCAGGCACACTATCATTCACTCCCCTACACACAATACCCACATTCAGATACACAGACACACATGTACAATGTACCTCATACCTTTCCCTGTGTTAGCAAAATATCCTGAAGTCTCCTTTCTCCTGCCCCCATAGATCATGGAAGATTTCAGTCAGTCATTAATGCTAGACATTAGAGGTTCGCATTTCATATCCTTCAGTAAATTCAAGGTAGTGCAAAAACTGTTAGACCAGCAACTTTTCTAGTTTGTAGGAGGCATAATTCAAATCCCTCCCTGATTTTGTCTTGTCCTGTGCTATGAAGTCAGAGTGCAAAACTACTGTTCCCAGTTCTTCTCCCTCATATATCATAAACTGTTTCAGGCATTAACTGTTTGAGACTCTCAATACATTGAATAAAAAAAAAAAAAACTCCAGCTCTAACTTCTCAACACATTGAGTTGGGTCAGTATTGAAGTTTACTGTGGCAAGGCTACATAGTTTGGTTCCCTTATACTGCTTTTAGACACACTAATTAATATTATCCCTGGCATCTTGTGGTTCCCAGCCCAACGTTCTAAATATTTTCTTTAAAGTGAGTGCCTTTAAGGCACGTTATATAGTATCCTTGGTGCCAAGTGTTTCTTCTCCCTATTGCCAGTATGAGTAAATATCATTAAGGCACAAAATGTAGAGCTCTCCCAGGTAGCTAGTGCCCCCAACCCATGTATTTTGTTTTTCATTGGTGATAAGTGGTCCCCTCAACCCACATACTTTTAGTTCTACCTGGTGGTTAGTGATGCCCACAACCTACATATCTGTAGTTTTCCCAGGCGACTAATGGGCCCACAACCCATTGCTGCAGGCTTTGCTTGTTAGTCTAAGGGTGGCTGGAGATATGACAGCCACCCCAACCCTCTCACTTACATACATACATAAACACACACACACACTCAGCCCACTATCCACCTGATCATATTCACACACTCATCCATTCACACAAGCACACTTACCTGACCCCCCCCGGCAGGCAAACACTCACACATGCAAGTCCCTCATATATATCTATATCTATATCTATATCTATATATCTATATATATATATAAATATATATACACACACACACACACACAGACATACACACACACATACATTGACAGTAAACTCCCCAGCAATGACCTTTACCATGATAAATGAACATGGCCTTTTGGCCATGTCCAGTACAATGAGGTTCAAGGAGTGACCATGCTACTCTACATAGCAATGCAGTTCCATGAATTGTGTGTATATCGATGCAGTTTTGGGAGAGAGACAGAGAGAAAGAGAATGAGACCACATTGCTAATTAGCATATGCCTCTCTTCCAGACTATCTCATTAACACGTAGCATGGCTGTGGAGACAGCCTGATGCAGTGCTGCTTGTTTTTCTACAGAAGCACAGTGCTGGGGCTGTCTTTGAATTTGAAAAGGTAACAGTAAGATGTTCACATTGTGTACACTTTGCAGTAACCTTTATGAATTCAGCCTGTTGTATTATGGACCTTTTCTGCCCAAGCCTCCATTGTAAAGAGATCTTGCATGACCAAGATAGTCCTTCCTTGTAAAGAAACAAAAATAATGAATGAATGAATGAACAAATAAATACATAAAACTGCTCTAAAAAGAATGAATTACACATGTAAGAATTTTATTTGAATGAGCAGAATTGTTTTGGGTTGTGTTTTTGGACTTTATGTGTACAATATGTAAAGTTTTATTTTTTACATTGTGACAAACAGGAAGTGCGCTCTATGTTTCAGTTTACTTTTGTTTATATTTTGCTTATTTGTAGATTTGGTCTTGAGGCTGTTTAAGGTGTACAAGGATGGGTCTGGCAGTGTCAGCACCTATGTTTGGTGAGTGTAGTATGTAATACTTAATTTTTAGTGATACATATATCTATCTATATATATATATATATATATATATATATATATATATATATATATATATATATATATATATATATATATATATATATATATATGTATATATAAATATTGGGTGATTTCAATTACCCAAACATTAACTGGGAGAACTACTCAAGTACTAAATCCCTTGCCCAACACTTCCCAGAATTTATAAATTCGAACGCCCTGGATCAACTGGTCAACACCCCCACCAGAGGTGACAACATATTAGACCTGGTCATCACCAACATGGGGGACCAGTGTTCTACACCGCAGGTCAACCCCTCGCTGGTTAGATCAGACCATAGACTAATCACTCTGGATATCCACATTACGCCCCCACCCCCAATCAAGGAAACCACCATGAAAAACTTTTCAAAAGCAAACTTCATGTTACTTAAGACCTAGGTGGAAATGTTCACAGCCCCCATGCTAAAGGACAACGCTGTCCAAGCTGCTGAATCCCCTACAAAGGTACTCTATGAGCACCTGCAAGAATGCATGGATCGTGCTATCACAAGCAAAACCAAGACTCACTCCTCCAAGAAAAGGAAACCAGTCTGGTGGACCCCTGCCATAAACACGCTATACAATAGAAGGAGGAAACTAGTACAGAAAAGAGTAAAATCCCAAGAAGGAAAGACATCCCTGATCAGTATCAGCAAGAAGCTACGATCCCTCATAAAATCATCCAAGGCTAGCTTCGAAAGAAAAACTGCCAAGGACTCCAAAGATAACCACAAAGCATTCTTTAGCTATGTCAAGAACCTAAGTGGAAACTCTCAGATCTGCTCTGAGTTAGTGCAGAATGACACAAAATACACTGCACCGATTGATATTGCCAACATTCTGGCAGACAGGTTTAGTGCAAACTTCACCCCCCCCCTCTCACCCCCTAAAGGGCCCATAACCAGAAGAATGTAGAGCCCCAGCAATCACTGACAAACAGGTTAAAACAGCCCTATCCAAAGCCAAAAACACAGCTTCAATGGGACCGGACTGTGTCCCAGGCTGTGTCTTACACGAGCTCCAAAATTAACTAATCCCTCACCTAAACACACTGTTCAAACTCAGCCTCTCTGCAAGCTATGTACCCATAGAGTGGCACACAGCAACAGTTATCCTGCTCCACAATAGTGGAGCCACAACGGACCCCAGGAACTATTGCCCTATAAACCTGACTAGCCTGGTTTGCAAGGCTATGGAGTGCATCATCATGGAACTCATTAACAGAAACATTGGGAACCTCCAAACATTGGACCCTATCCAGTTTGGCTTTGTTAAGGGCAGATCATGCCTCCTAAACCTGGTGGACTTCTTTGCGACAGTTACCAAGGCTTTAGACGAGGGAAAGGAGGTCCACACAGCCTACCCATTCTGGTATTATAGACAAGCTCAAAAGCCTGAACATAAACCCCTACATCACGAGATGGGTTACAAATTGTCTCATGGATAGAACCCACACGGTGAGAGTTGCAGGGTCTAGGTCTGACTCTAAACTGGTTACAAGTGGCTTTCCCCAGGGCTCAGTCCTGGGACCCCTCCTGTTAGGTATGTAATTCTCAGAGGTACAGGCAAGTACAGGAGGACTATGGCTGACAAAGTTCACAGACGACTGCAAACTTGGGGCCATAACTGACTCTCCGGCTGATACAGACATCCTCCAGAAGGGTCTCACTGAGATGGATACCTGGTGTCAAAATCATGGCCTCAAGCTAAATGCCAAAAAGTGCATAGTCATCCCCTTTGGAAAAAACAAAGTACCCACAAACTATCACATACGTGGTAGTCCCCTAAATACAGAAAATCTAATATGGGATCTGGGGATCCAAGTAGATAGTAATCTCTCCTTTGATAATCATATTGCCAAGGTGGTTAGAAAATCCTTCCATGTGGCCCACCTAATCACAAAAGGGTTTGCATCTAGAACAAAAGAGGTTATTGTGCCCCTCTGCTCATCACTCATCAGACCCATCATAGAGTACAATGCCCCATTTGGAATGTACTTTACAAGACACCTGCAACAGCTGTAAAGACCAAAGAAGTACCTCACCAAGAGGATTACTGACCTCAAACAGATGCCCTATGCAGCCCGACTGAAGAAACTCCAGCTGTACTCGGTTGCATACCGCTTACTTAGAGGTGATCTCTGCCTGACATACAAGGCCATGTCCAACCTAGAATTGATGGACATGCTCCACCTAAAAAAAAAAAAAAAACAAATCCCCAAGAGCCACATGCTCTAAGGATCTAAACCTCACCACAGTGATAAATAGGATGTGCTGAAGGGATAGATTCCTGTCCAGAGACTCTCCATGCTTTAGAACAGGATTCCATTGTACATTAGGCAGAGTCCCTCACTAACACTCTTCAAGAGAAACCTTGACGAGTGGATGGGAAACACAAAATTTACCCTGGGGATCACTGCTGAGGCTCTGCTGGACAGAGGCACAGGGAACTAATCTAAGAGGGCGGCGAACGCCAACACATTCTGGCTAGGCTTATAGATGCCCTCGGGCAGATAGCCTAGTACTCACCTATGAACATATATATATATATATATATATAATATGGAATGTTAATGGGTATTGTAATTGCTTTGATGGCGCACTCTGTTGTAGCTGAACTATTGATGACATGCTAAAAGTCTTTCTGCTTTTCCTGGTTAGGGGTCACCACAGCAGATCACTGGTCCACAGATTGATTGGCAGTGGTGTTTTTATGGTGCTGAGTGGCCAGGCCGGTGCCCAACTTTCACAAAAGGCACAGACACATACCAGGTATGAGATTTTATCTCACCTTTGGATGGATTTTACTGTTAAGGAATAAGGATACATACATTTATATATACATATCTTGTCCCTTGACCCTCTACACCAAATTTGTGATAAAATGTACATACTCTGTCTGCATTTCCAAATGTTTTACTATCATTCTGTGTTATCCACCATTCCACACTACTATGCACATCATCAAATATTTTTTTCAATTGCTATGAACCAAGATGAATGCTTCTGACTGTGACCCAAATTACTGGGTTTTTCTGCATCACCACTCAGAAGAACAGGAATATTTATAATTTTGGTCATTCATACTTTTAATTGTTTTTTAAGTAATCTCACTGTGAAATTGTTTGCTGATTTTTTTTTTTTGTTAGTAAGGATAGTATACTTTCAAACAAGTGCTATTTTATTAGTCTGTGTTTTCTTTAGGGTCTTTTTTCAGTTTTACTTTCTCACTATAAATCAAGCATTTTTGTGTGTGTTTGTGCTCAGTTGTTGCAAGCTGTTATTCACTAAGCTAAATGCTCCTAATTGAGACCAGTACTGGATGTGACTGTACCACCAGCCCAAAAAGTTAAGTGGAATTTGTTCATTTTTATTTGAGTGCTGCGCACTTTTATTTGCACTTTAAGTAATATTGCTGTGAAATGGTTCTCTATTTTTTCTCTAGTGATAAGAGAAGGAACCAGTCTGCTTCTGTACTCCTTAGTTATTTAGATCTTTAAGCAAGTGTTGCTGCGATTCGCCCATGTGTTCTTATGAATTCTTCCCAGTTCTATAGCCCTGCAATAAGTTGAGCATGTTCAAAGGAGTTTATACTTAATTGCTACCAGCTGCTACTTACTGCACTGAGTATGCCTGATTGTGACCTGAAT
This sequence comes from Protopterus annectens, assembly GCF_019279795.1. Lineage (NCBI taxonomy): Eukaryota > Metazoa > Chordata > Ceratodontiformes > Protopteridae > Protopterus > Protopterus annectens. The sequence continues at coordinate 489,757,064 of NC_056750.1, read as the reverse complement.
TACTGTGTTTGACTGCATCACCATCCCTAAAGATCTGGGATAAGATTCAGTTATTCATTTTTAATTGAATATTTGGTGATAGCTGCATAGTTTTAATTGTGCCCCGTCATATGGTTTAGCTGCTCATAGCTGTTCTGTGAGCCAAGCAGTACAATCACCTCTTTTGCTGCCATCATTGCACTATCACCTACCCCACTTTAGTCCTGGAATATTCTGTCATTTAGCTTCTATGTGCTTGATGTTGTAGCTCTAGCAGGTAACTGCTGTAGCTCTGCTTACCCTCTTGTACACAGCTGCTCACAGTTGTTTAGGGAGCTGCAGGAGTGGATTGAACCTACACCAGCTGTGCTGCTACTGTTTGATTTGTGGTTGTTCTCCTGCTGCCCTTTACAGTCTTATTACTATCAGTTGCCCTTAGCTGCACTGCAAGCAGCAGTGTGCTGTTAGTTGGGGCTACTATTTACCCATCACTAAACATCAGCTTAAATCCTTAAATCTAACTCCTGCATCCTATCCAGTATCAACAGATCAAAACCAACACACAGCATGTTTTGACACTACAGTTAGCACAGCTACAAAATGTGGTCACACAACCAGCATGAATAAGCCCTTAAGGCAACAGGACTGAGCTGTATATCTGGCAATATCCTGGTTATAGTCAACTCCATAATTAGACTCTCAGATGGTCTGCTCACTAGACTGAGCAAGGACAGAGTGACAGCTGTCTTCATAGGTTCATAGCTGTATAACACACTAGCAAATACTAGGGACCTTATATGTCTAGCCATGCAACTCAAATGTAACTTACAAAATTGATTTATATAGGAGTGATTTACTGACTGCCTCTGTCCATCAGAGACATAGGCACCTTACCAAGGATGAATTTCTGATTACTCAACCCTTGGTCCAAGTTGCACTTAAACAGGGTTATACAGGAACTCTGGTTCACACGGATGGGGATCCTGCTTCAGAGAATGTGAATTCACTGAGAAAAATATGTCTCTCTCCGACATATCCTATTTATCTCACAAGCAAAATTTAGATCTTTTGATTTAGTAGTAATGATGCTGTTTGTTTTGCAGATGTGCAAAAGGTTCATCAAAACAGGGTCCAGGGATGTCGTGTATGCCAGACAAAGATCACTTCTCAGTAGTCATTATGATACAGAGTATAGAGACAGGGCTTTGTGGTGACCAGCATAGGTCATTTTGTTTACTCCCTGTATTCTTTCTGTAAAGGCACCTTTGTGGACATTCTAGTTACTGCATGTGTCTCATCAGGTATATACCAAAGGAGGCATTATACTCTATGATGGGTCAGATGAGGGCTAAGTAGATTTGTATGATGACCTCTCTGGACCTACATGCCATGTGCTTACATATAAGTTGAGCAACACAGAAGGATTTTCTTACTACTTTAGACACATATTGGTTGAAGGCTATGTCAGTATCTACATGAGTTTCTAGATCCCTGACTAGTAAATCAACTTTAAGGGGTGTTTTATTGATGATGCATTTACCCTGGGTGGCTGACTTCCCAAAAGATAGTATGATACATTTCTTGGTACTAAGTTTCAAGCCATGGCTTTGGCACCAAGCATTTGTCTGTGTTAGACCTTCTTGAAGGGTGTCCTCATACTGGGGGACTTCAGTGTCTGCTTCCAGTTTGCAATCATCTGTGAACTTGATCAGCCAGACACCTTTGACACTAGATGCAACCTGTAAGAAGTAGATGCCAAAGAGCAGCAGGCCAAGCACTGAGCTCTGAGGGAATTCACTGGTGATGAGCGTCTTTGTGGAGGTGGTCTCACTGATCATAACCTCTTGATTCTTATCGGTCAGCTAGCTACCCATCATTATGTTATAAAGAAGTTTATGCCCTAATTACCAGTAGCGTAGCTAAGGCAGTGTGCGAGGGGCAACAGCCTTGGGTACAAAGTGTAGTAGGGTACAATGACAATCCCAATCACTCCTTGATGTAATACCAGCTTTTAAAACCTGATATTGCATTTGCACTCAAACCTGAGCACTGTAATGCTCCATGTGTGGTCTAAAGTGTAACCAACTGTTTGCTACAGTGCAAAAGTAAAAAAAAAAAACTTTTTTTTTTAAAACTAAAACCTGTGTGCTGTAGTGTTCTGTGTAGGCAGGGTGTAAACTGTAGCAAGTAGTTTGCTACAGTTTAAAAATAAATGTTTTTTAAACTAAAACTTGAACATTGTAGCAGTGCTCCATGCAGGCAAGGTATAAACTGTAGCAAGTTTGCTTAATTTCTAGCAAGCAGTTTGCTAAAGTTTAAAAATAATTTTTTTTAAAAGTAGAACATGAGAGCTTAAGTGCTACATATAGGTAAATATAAACTGTGGTTAAGAGATGCTATTTTTTTTAAATAAAATGTATTAAAGGAGGGTTGGGGGCAGGGCACAGAAATGGGACCCGAATGTCTGCATGTCATGCATCTGGCCATCTGGTTGGTGTGCCAGTTTAAGAAATAGGTGTTTTTTTTTTTTTTTGCTGTGTGTGTGTGTGTGTGTGTGTGTGTGTGTGTGTGTGTGTGTGTGTGTGTGCGCGTGTGTGTGTGTGTGTGTGTGTGTGTAGATAATAAGCTGATCACTTACGGCTTATTAGAGTGAAGTGCTGAGGGGGTGGGGCACTGGTTCATTGCACCAGCCTAGGCCGCTACTAGAACCAGCAATGCTTTTGCTAGTTCTGTGAGTTTGCTGACAACACCCAAGTGGGGTATTGTATCAATTGCTTTAGCCAGATCTAGGCTCCACTCATCCATTGCTTTAGTGACCTTTTCAAAGAAGTCCACCAGGTTCAGAAATCATGACCTTTCATTGACAAAACCAAACTGGGATGGATCCTATGTTTTTGTTGATAATTTCCATGATAATTGTTTCCATGGCTTTGCAAATAAAATTTGTCAGACTAATGGGTCTGTAGTTTCCAGGATCTGTTGAAGGTCCTCCCTTATGAAAAGGGGATGATAGTTACAGTCCTCCATTATCCTGGGACAAACCCTGTTTTAAGACTACAGTTTAATAGTGACTAGAGGGGTCCCAATAAGTAGTATTTTAGGCTGTTCAGGAGGCATCCCAGGATAATATTGGGGATTATTTAGTCTGTGTTCTTGGCTTTTGTGAACGCAGCCAGTACATGATTCAATAGTTATAATTGGAGGCATTATGTCTGAGGTTATTTCTTGGGAGATGGTTGGGGGGAAATATTGGAACTAAATTTGTCCACTGACAGGTTTGCTAAATTGCCAGGTTCAGTGAAAGTGGCATCATTAACCAACAGTTCAGCACATTGCTGTGTGCCGCCCTTGAGGTTTCTGACGTAACTGAAGAAGGCCTTATGGTTCTCTTTCACCTGGGAGGCTATTTTAACCTCAAAAGTTGGCTTTGTTTGACCTAATTAGCCATCTTAGTTGCCTATTTAGCTTGATGAGAGGTTTTATTTTTATGGGAATTATTCTTCCTGATTTTTGCTATCATTTTTTTCCATTTCTTGTATGTCCTGTTTAATTTGGGATGCCACCAGGGGAATTTGTTTCTGGGGCTAGCTCTGGACTTAAGACTGGTAGGTACAGCAACCTCTATGCACCCTTCAACATGGTTTTGCAAAGTTTCTGACAGCAATTCAGCCTAGGCTGCTGTGTTCTCGGAGTTGAGAGGGGCACTGAACTTTGACAAAGCATCACTTAATAAAAGGTTGTTTGACTTGAAATAGTTCCCAAGTGTTACTGTTTTTACTGGGGTTACACAGTCAGTTTTGATTTTGAAGGCAACAGCTTTATGGTCAGACCTAACCAGGAAGGACAACACATGAGTGGGTTGGGGGGTGCAGTGTTCGCCTATATTTGAAAGTGTGAGGTACAGTATGTAGATGCCTCTAGTGGGAATTTTCACTGTTTGATCAAATGTGTTTGTATTTAAAAAGTCCAGGAATCACTGTGCCTGTAAATTTGAGGCTGTGTAGGATTCCCAATCTAGAGAGGTAATTAAAGTCTCCCATGAGTAGGGTGTTGGATCCAAGTATGCAGTGTGAGCTTCTTGGGTTATGGAGAGTGACCTATAGCTGGCTAGGGTATAGTATGGGGTATTGTCTATGGTGATCTGCACGTGGAGGAACTCCTGCTCATCATCCTGTTTGGCCATTCTATAGGTAAGCATGTTAGTGATGTATATCAAGACACCTTCACCTTTAGCCCTTGTCTGAGTAACTTTCAAGTGCCAGGATCTTTAAATTCACAAGGGTCCACAAGTCCCTTTTCCCTAGGTATACATATGATCTGATTACTGAGCACATGGTTGAATATCTTGTAACATGCCTTCTTGGATCAAATGAAGAGAGACACGATGATGCTCTCAGAGTGTGCATCTGAACTGGGTGTGAAATTAGTTTTGAGCAATACTGTACATAGCCAAGAATGATGCTACAATGCAAACAAAAGAGAATTAGCTTTAATTATTGTCTCAGCTACTGCTGTCATTCTAAGGGATCCAATAGATATCAGCCTGGGAGGTGATGATTGACAACCCTGGATATTTTGTTAGAAGTGGTCTGCATCTCTCTTCTCATGGCTTCTGTATACTGAACAATAGTTCTTCCCCCTTTCTGCCATTTTATACAAGTTCATGCTCCTAAATTACCTACATAGCCAAACAAAACAATATTAAGGTGGCACTGCTCAATGCTAAATGTCTGAACAAAAGTTATGCTCCTTACAGGCATTCCTAATCTTGGATAATATAGCTATATAGACAGACAGTGAAACATAGCTTCAGAAAAGTGATAGCACCTCCTGCAGAAAAGGGATTTACTGCCTGCCTCTCCTTCAGATCCATTGCCCAATTTAAAAGTCTAGCTGGAGGGGGAATATCTGTGTTCCCATGAAACCATTTCACTTCCAGACTCATAATGCAGGACAATGAACTTAATCTCTTCCATATCCTTCTCATGATAAACAATATCCAGTACATCATCACTTCCAACTGCTGTGCCCTCTCCATGACCCTGGCAAACCACACAGTATAACTGCAACAAATTAGCATCCTTCACTATAGAGCCCAACACTATCCTCTTGAGTGACTTCAACTACACCTCCATTAACTGAGGAGCCCATAGTACCACAACTAAGTATGCACATAGATTCCTGGGTTTCCTTGATGTCAAATCCTTAGTCCAAATGCCAATAAGGGGCTTAAAAATATTAGGTCTGGTTTGCACTATCCTATCTCCCTTTGCTTAGCAACTATAATTATCAAATCACTGGTCAAATTTTTCCTTAAGTTCAAGACCAAAGTTAGCCCATAACACCTTCATCTTCACAGACCTCTCTATGGCAATCTAGTCCAATTAACTGTTGACCTGATAAAATTCAAACACCCATCTCACCCTAATGATCCCACATCACATAAGGCCTTGTTCACCAATAATTTCTATGTCCTCGTCCAGGCTTGCTTTAAGGTTTTGGTTCCCATAACACATAAACAAAGTACCAAACTTAATTACAATCCCATTTGTTGAAACCCCAGTATTAACAAACTCCATAATACCAGAAGAAACTCATAGCCTGCAGAAGCAAAATTAACACTCCATCAGCTAAAAAACCTAAAGAGATTAACAAAATCGAATCCTCCGAAAGCAAGGATGAACTGAGAATTGCAATCCATGCTAAGAATAGCCACAAAGCCTTTTTAGCTCTGTCAGGAACAAAATAACACTCAACAATACTTTGAATTAACACATAATGCCACCATATACTTAAGACAAAGTCAACATATCAGCAGGCAAATTCATCTCAAACTTGACTTCCCTATGTCTGCCTAATTATATGCAGCACATTAGTATGAATGTGCACCCCCATTCTCATCTGTACAAGTCATAATGGCTCTCTCTAAGGCTAAGAAGACTATCTCCATTGGTCTGTATAAGTGCCAGTCTATTTTTTGTCAGAACTGAACATTTTTTAGCTGATTTAATATTAAGTCTTTTCAGTCTCAACCTCTCAACTGCATTCATGTCAGAGGTATGGAGAATTGCTGTAGTCATTCCACTCCACAAAGGGGTACCCAGTGCTGATCCAGGACAGTATACTCTCATACATCTTATCTGTAAGGCAATGGAAGGCATCTTAATGAAACTCATTAATAAAGACAGACAGTCTTCATGCCCTGGACCCAAAACAGTTTAGGTTTGTTAGGAAACAGAACCTACTTCCTAAACCTGATGGGCATTTATGAGCAGGTCAGTGAGGCATTAGATTCGGGCAAATTGGCTCACACTGTATATATGGACTTGGCCAAAGCCTTTAATACCACATTCTGGAATCACTGATAAGCTTATCAAACTAAATGTAAACCCCTTTGTTACCCACTATATAGCAGACTGGCTCACTGATAAAACCTAGTCTATTATTGTTGAAGGCATAATCTCAAGCAAACGAGTAGTTATCAGGGGGTACAGCAGGGATCTAGGACCTGAGACCACTCCACTTTGGTATTTGCTTCAATGACATCTTGGCTTACACCAAAGGTCTGTGGCTGATGAAGTTTGCTGACAACTTCAAATTGAGAACAGTCATAAACACCCCAACCTACCACTAGATTCTCCAGGAGGTCTTAATGCATAGTAACAGGTGGTGCTTAGATCACAGCCTTAGACTAATGCCAAGAAATGCAGCATTGTGTCCTTTGGCAATCCAAGTCACCCATGCTCCTAATTAATAGGAAACACAATTTTAAAAATTGACTTGGACATTAGGGATTTTGGCACTTTCATTGACAATGAAATATTCTTTGACCACCATGTTGCCACTGTTGTTAGGAAGTCCTTTTATACAGCCAGACTTGATTACCAGGGGTATATCTTCTAGATTCAAGGAAGTCAACATCCCCCACACTCCTCTCTTATCAGGCCAGTAATAGAGTATATTGCCTCCTTTGGTATGCACTTATCTAAGTACATAACTCAGCTCACAAGACCACAGCATTTCCTTACTGAGACAATCAATGGCATTTCCACCTGGAGCTACCCTGACCCCATTAAAGCACTCTTATGCTTTTCTGTGTCCTTTTAACTTCTTTGAGATGACCTCTGTCTAGCCTACACAGCCTCAAAGGATCCAGACCTATGTAACCTCTTTCACACCCCAAAACAAATAGTACTCCAAAAACCCACTCAATAGATCGGAATTTGCACTGAAATGTAAATAGAACCTGCTGGCTATCCCAGGAATATCTCTTTATGGAATAGATTCCTTCAGGGTGTAAAGCACAAAAGTCCCCTGCCCTTTGCAAGTACAACCTGGATGACTGGATGGGCAATTATAAATACATCACCAGTCTGGCCCCTCTCGCACTCATGGAAAGGGGATATGCCTAGCTTCCGAGCAAGTTATTCTGTTGGGGTTCTGGCTTGGCCCTCTCATGTCCTTACATGGAAGTGAATGCAACTAGGTCCAAAATAATTCATTCCGTTGGAAGTCCGATATTAATTTCATACCTTGGTAAATTCAGTGCGGGATGATGTGGCTGGACTACAAATGGTACATCAGGTCAACAGCCTAGTATGATCCTATAAACTGATATAATTCTTACTGTACAGATGTCACTTTCTGGTTAATTTGATGAGCTACTTGCAATTGTTGCTGTTGTTATGATTATGTTATGTTTTTCATTCTTATTTGTTCTTGCCCTGCTTGTAATTCTGCTATTATTTGGTTTTCATAAACTTTGGCACTTAGGTTCCCTTGCGTCTTTTGTCTTTTTGTAAACTATGTATTTAGTGGCTTCTGACCTCCTGGACCATCACAGAAGGCCGTTGTACTTATATTCCTTCTATTGCCGGCTCAAAGCACTTCTTATTCTTAGAAAGTGTAGGAAATGACAAATAGTCACAGACAATAAGCAACTACCAGACATACTTCATACAGCCTCTAAGAGGTACAAGTATATACACAGCAGAGAGACTAACCACTCACATAAAATATGGCCTGTGGGCATCACAAGTTACCACTAACACCTCTGTATGAACATACCAAATCAACAAATGCAGCAGCTAACAAGCAGTCTCAGCAGAAATCTATCTAAAAAACATCACCACCCTCACATATTACACAGTCAACAGGATTTAGACTATAATCCTTCCACTGCCACTAAGCCATTGAGTACAAATATAAATATTCTTGTAAATGTCATCTGTACTGTTAGACACATGGAGTCCATCCTAACAAGGCTGGACAAGGGCAAGGTGACAACTGCCTTTCCATCAGCAGGATCTATGATATTATGAAGACTCTTCAGTCCCTTTTACCTGAACATATGAATATTAACAGATCAAAAAAAAAGAGTAGCTCAAACACTTAAACTATGACCCTGGTAAAAGTACAATTGAAGATAACTAATGAAGAGGCTTAAAGCAGCACAACACAGGATACCACTTTATCATCTCAATTTAAAACAGATCTACACACAATCTTTTACACTCTAAGGTCCTTCCTTATGTAGTGAAACAGAACACCTGGCGATAACAGTTTAAATACTTCAGTTTACCACATGATTACTAGCAGCAGTAATTTTAATGAGACAGGTACTTAATTTAGTAATGGTTTCACTCTAAGAACAAGTTTTCTGCTACTGATCCCATTTAACCCTGGTTCTTTAACACCTCTCATAACATTATTCCATTTATATTCCTTGAACCTAGAAACAGATACTAAATCTCCATATTTTCTTTCAACTTGCAATATTGTAGACTTAAAGACACTTAACCAATCAGTCTCTGAGATATACTTGTGGAAGGCATTTGTTTGTAACTTTCTCTTTTTGTCAGACATATGACCTCCTACATGATCTTTTAATCGTCAAACATCACACACAGCCAAATATATAACATTCCTAAAATTACAGTCTGTATACATATTCAATTATTTTTTTAGAAAAGCTTATTATATAACATATCAGATTCTTCAATAAATGTTTAGTCAAGCCAACAAGATTATTATTTCAGTGTATACCTCACTGATACAACTTATTATTAAATGCAATCCTGCACTTGTTTACCCTTTGTTCAAGCCATTTGAAATAATCTGTAAAGGTAGTGTGACTCTTTACTATAAAAAGGTCACAGGGGGAAAACTGGAAGCATTCTCAAAGGCCTCAAGAACTCTTTATTATTTTTTTGCTTTTTATGAATTAGAACATGATGTCTGCTGCGGTCTGGTTCTTTTTGAAGGTTTATGCTAGTATGCATCACTTTGGGAATTAGCACCAAATCAGTGACTCTTACATTAAAATAAATATCAATAGCAGAAAAAAATATTACAGCTGCATTACATAGTATCCTCCAAGATTATGGTATAGGCTTTCCTTTACAAACAAAACAAATAAGTTATTAACTTCCTTCAACATAATCTTCCAGTTTTTTGTCATCTGGTTCAATACAAGATCAAAAAGAAAGTGATAGTTAACGATTTCAATCCAGCAAATGTGCATTACTCTTTGGGTTATGAAGAATTCTCTTTTTGACAAATTAGATTTAAGAAATATAAATAGCATTGGAGTGGGGTTGTAGGAAAGGGTTGTCTCTTTGCAGATGTCTCAAAACCAGGAAGAGAGTTGATGTACAAGTATATGTAAGGGCTGAAATGTGTAGAAATAATCCTGCATCTCTAAAGGAGTTGCACTTATATTTGTGACACTTTCCTTTAGTTGCTTTCTAAATTGCATTTTTTAGCTGACCCTGTGCAATTTATCTGGTAATAATTTCCATGTCATGAAGACTGTTTTGTGAAAGGCTTGCTCTGTTGCTACCATATGTTGGTCAGTATATATCTGTTGGTTGTCCTGTCCTTGAAAATCATAATTTTACTTGATAATTGTAGAAGTAAATCTGAGGAAGTTACATAGGAATAAACATTGGAAGTAATAAATGTACAGTGGCTTGCTTTTTAAATTTGGAATAACTCACTTGTATAAAATCATTTTGAGAAAGCAACAGGAAAAAGGGAGAGATCATACAATACAAAGAGGCGCTATAAGTAAAAAGAAGGGGATTTGTTTTCTAGTACTAAATGATGAGATATTGTCCTGAGCACACAGCCTGGCTTTGTGTGGTCATGATCAGAGTTGAGGTTATCAAAATAGAGCGCCAGAAACCTAATGAGGGAAGATTAATGGAAGTGAGCATTATATACCTACAAAAAGGACAGCACTTGAAGAAGTAGTTACATTTCGAATGAGACTCAGCTGAGAGGAGGAAGGGAGCATGTTTCAGGAAGAAATGACTGCACAGAAAAAAAAAATAAAAATAATATGTAGACTGAAAGAAATGGATGAAGCACTTTTTCAGTGACTGGCCTCTGAATATACAAATAACCCTTTTGCTGTGGTGGATGATTCAGAAAAAGTTTATATATTAGTGTGGTATGGGTATGACATGAAACAATAATGCAGAACAATTGGAATTAGAAGACTGAAAGTTTGATTACAATGGTTTATTTCTTCATGAGTCAAAGTGAAGTTAGCAATGGTAACTTCTTCAGAAGTCAGTGAGGAGGACCCATTGTTACGTTTTATATTAATGCGTTATGAGGGGTCTAAAATAAGTGAGTTATGTTTCTAATTTCAGAAAATATATGGAAATAAATACAATATTTACTTTTGCTTTACTAGGAAAGGCTTACCCAGACTCTGCTACACTTTGCTGTGAAGGAAAGGTTAGTTTGCTTTTTATTTGTTGTATTTTATATTACTTTATTGCCTTTTTATATTTTGAATACTGTGATTTCTTTTCTTTACCTTGTGTTTTACTTGTAGTCTGCTTTTAACTGCATATTAAAACTTCAAAAGAGACCACATCTCTGTCTCTTGTGAGTCAGGCAAAAATTTTTTTCCCACCCATCCATGCTGTTACTATTCTGTTCTTAAATACCACTGTCTTTCTAGTGGCCTGCCTCTTATGTTAATTTGACCATATATCTCATTTCCTCTCTGCTTTCACTGGCTTGTGTGAGTAAGCACAAAATTATCATTTTGTGAAATCACTCCCCTTCAACTACTTAAATGTATTGGCCATCCTACTGTATTCCACAGTACCAGAATACAAATGTGACCACCCCCTTTCAATCTATCCTGCAGTTTAAAAATAGTGACTAAAACGTAACTTTTTAGACAGGTAAAACTTAAGTTACCTACTTTCACATCGAACTTCTCTAGTGCACACTACAGTGTTTAGGATAAACAATTTTTGTCATCTTACCTTTAAGCATCCCTGTGACTAGCACTTGCTCTAATACCTGCTGGAAAGCGTTAGGAAGCCTTAAACTGATACAAGCACTCAACTCTCCTTTTTAATAAGGAGAAATTAAACAGCCTATAATTGCAAAGTAGCTTGCTAAGGTAAGGGAAAACAGCTCCTGTACTGGGCATACTGGGGCAATGAAGCAATTGTCTCATGTACACAGACAACCCTCTCCTCCTACCACCCAACACTACAACCTGTGAGAGATGCACTTACATAGCCAAACTGGAAGCAAAGCTCTCTCCACCCGAGATTGTGCTAGACAGTCAAGAGGAGAAGGTTAAGACCCACACTATGCCTCAAGCAACACACAGCCCTTCTAAACCCACACCACCAACACCCACATATAGCAACACTAAATCCACATATGTGGAGGCCCTTAACTGTAACCTGCCCAAGCAACAAGGAACTCTGATGCTGAAACGCAAACAAACACCAAACACAACCAAAATGTCACATAGCTCACAACACCAGTGTGCCACCCAGCAACAGCCCCTAAGGCAAGACAATGTATCTAACACTTTAGTCATAGGTGACTCTATAGTCAGGCACACTGATGTCCCACTCACCAGGATGAACAAGGAGAAAATTACAGTCAGCTGCCTGTCGGGTGCCAGGATCTGCCACATAACACATGCACTCAAGTCACTCCACAACAAGCACAAATATGACTCTGTCATTGTCCATGTTGGAGTGAATGACTTGAGATGTACCTCCCTGGACTACATGAAAAGAGACATGAAAGAGCTCTCGGATCATGTGGCCCAGGCAGGTATGACCCTAGCCCTGAGTAGCATCCTGCCTTCACCAAGAATGATATCACAACATAAGGACAAAGTGATTGACTTCAACAATTGGATAAGCTTCTGGTGTCATTCAAAGGGGATCCAGTATCTGTCTGCCTGGGATGACATGATTGACAAACCATGATGCTTTGCCAGAGATGGTCTGCACCTGTCACCCCTGGGATTCAGGTTACTGGCTAAGGCTCTTGCCACCCCTATAGTGCCTTTTTTAAGTTCAAAGGACAAAACCACCACCATAACAGGTACAAGCATGCAAACTCTGAAAGTAATGCTATTCAATGCTAGAAGTCTAAACCTCAAAATGAACTCTCTCGAGGCACTCCTAAAAATGGAGAACATTGATATCTGTGCAGTAACTGAGACCTGGTTCAAGGCTCCAGAGAGCACCCCTGCAATACCAGGCTACAACTCTTAATACACTTTTCGGCCACCAAACCAGGATTGAAACACTAAAGGTGGAGTAGTGTCCATATTCACCAAGGATATTCACACCACCAGGCTAGTTTCCCAACACAATGTGTCTGAAATTCTCCAGGTGCAACTAACACTAGGTAAGACTGCAATCCAAATTGTAGCTTGCAATAGATCCCCCACTATGCCCCAAGATTCTCACTGCACCTTTCTAAACATACTGGAAAATATTAAGATACAACCAAACACCCTATTACTGGGTGACTTCAACTACCCTCCCATTAACTGGTAAAACTACTCATGTACTAACACCTTTGCCCAATGGTTCTTGGAATTCATAAATTCCAATGCCCTGGATCAGCTAATCCATTGTCCCACCAGGGGCTCCAATATCCTAGACTTGGTCATTACTAACATGGGAAATCGATGCTCCACAGCTATGGTCACCCCCTCGTTGGTCACGTCAGACCATAAGCTAATCACCCTTAACATCCATATCCCACTGCCACCCCCCAGTAAGGAAACTTCTATAAAAAACTTCTCCAAAGCCAACTTCATGCTACTCAAGTCAGAAGTGACAAACTTCATGACACCCATGCAGATGGGAACTGAAAGTTTAACTTCTGAGTCCTACACTAAGGCACTGTATGACCACATCCACTCATGCATTAATTGTGCCATCCCAAATAGAACCAAGATGCTCTCCTCCAAAAAAAATGAAGCCAATCTGGTGGTCCCCTGCCATAAACAAACTTTACAACAAAAGGAAGAAACTGTTGCAAAAAAGAGGAAAATCCCAGGATGCAAAAAACTCCCTTACCAACCTCTGTAAGAAGCTGAGATCCCTCAAAACATCCTCCAAAGCTAGTTACAAAAATAAAATTGCCAGAGAATCCAAAGACAACCACAAGGCCTTCTATAACTATGCCAAGAATCTAAATGGCAAAGCTCAGATCTACTCTGAGCTACAACAGAATGGCATTAAATTTACTGATCCCAAGGATATTGCCAATATCCTGGCATATCGATTCAGTGCCAACCTCACCCCCCTCTCACCCCCTAAATGGCCCATCTCAATACCGGAAGATTGCCAAATTCTGGTAATAAAGGCCACACAGGAAAAACAACGCACTCTCCAAAGCTAAGAATACAGCATCCATGGGACCAGATGACATCCCGGGCTGTGTACTACATGAACTACAAAATGAACTGGCACCTCACCTAAGTGTCATGTTTAATCATAGCCTCACCTCAGGCTTCGTGCCCACTGAGTGGCGCACAGTTACAGTTATCCCACTCCGCAAGGGGGGATCCACCTTGGATCCCAGGAACTACCGCCCCATCAGTCTGACGATCCTGATTTGCAAGGCCATGGAACGTATCATCATGGAACTTATAAACAAAGACATTGGCAACCTTCAAACACTGGTCCCCACCCATTTTAGGTTCATGAAGGGCTGATCTTTTCTCCTGAACCTAACTGACTTCTTTGAATCAGTCTCCAGAGCCATGGATGACAGTAAGGTGGTCCACACAGCCTATATGGGCCTCAGCAAGGCCTTTGACACCATCCCCCACTCTGGAATCATAGATAAACTTACTAAGCTGGACATTAATCCCTACATCACTTGATAGGTTTCCAACTGGCTTACTGACAGAACCCACACTGTAAAAGTAGCTGACTCCAAATCCAGCTCCAGACAAGTGGAGTACCTCAGGGTTCAGTCCTAGGACCACTCTTGTTTGGCATCTACTTCTCTGAAGTACAGCCAAATACTAAGGAACTCTGGCTAACAAAGTTCACAGATGACTGCAAACTGGGAGCCATTATTGAATCTCCAAATGATGTGGATACTCTACAAAAAGGCCTTACAGAAACAGATGCTTGGTACCAGAGCCATGGGCTCAAGCTCAATGCCAAGAAATGTATAGTTATCCCCTTTGGGAAAAAACATGTACCTGTGAATTACCACATAGGTGGCAGTACACTAAACACCGAAAGTGTGATAAGAGGCTTAGGGACACAGGTGGACAGTGGTCTCACCTTCAATAACCACATCGCCACAACAGTCAGGAAATCCTTCTATGTGGCACACCTCATCACTAAGGGCTTTTCATCCAGAAAAAAGGAGGTCATTGTCCCACTGTACTCATCCCTCATTAGACCCATTATAGAATACAATGTCCCATTTGGTATGTACCTCTTAAGACACCTGCAACAACTGGAAAGGCCACAGAATACCTCACTAAAAGAATCACAGGCCTAAAACAGATGCCCTATGCTGACCTCCTTAAAAAACTCCAGCTATACTCTGTCGCATATCGTCTACTCAGAGGCGATCTCTGCTTAACATACAAGGCCATGTCAAACCCAGAGCTGTTGGACATGCTACACTTAAAGAAATCCCAATCCCTCAGAGGCACACGCTACAGAGATCTAAACCTTGTCATCACAATAAACAAAACATGCTGGAGGAATAGGTTCCTGACCCAGAGACTCTCCAGACTCTGGAATAGACTGCCCATACATGTCAAGCAGAGCACCTGTTTGGCCATCTTCAAAAGGAACCTTGACGATTGGATGGGAGAAAGGAAATTCACCCCAGGGATCACGGCAGTCACCCTGCTAGGCAGGTGTCCAGGAAGTAAATAGTGTGGGAAAAAATATCCAGGGAATTGTTATGGCTAGGCTTGTATAGGCCCTAGGGCCGATAGCCTAGTACCAACCTATGAACCTATATATTGATGACATTACTTTTGTGAGAGCTTTAGAAAATTAAACAAACATAAGAAAATGCAAACATAAAATAATAAGTAAAACATTGTTAGAAAGATAACTAAAAACTGCATGAAATGGCAGTAATAAAAAAAATTAGATTTTATGATTAATAATTGTCTCAAATGTTCTTAGCAAGGATTTAAATACAATACACTTAGTTAAATGGGTATATTGGTGAGGTAGTACTTCTACCCCTCAAGGACAGTGAGGGGGAGAGAGGAGCTGAAAATATTTGTCAATAAATATTTGGTATCACTTTAAAGCTGCATTAACAAACAAATGTAAAGAGCTTTGCCACATGTATGCTCTCATGCTATTGATTTTCCTCACAGCACTGTTAATTAAAGAACAATAGGCTATAATAATAAATTAATTCAAAAGACATTAAAAGTCTGATACAAAAATTATAAATCAAATGACTCAGGATTCAATGACAGAAAGTACTCTGATGAAGTTCCTAGTTAATGGATTTTGGAACAAAAGCGCTTACTTGCAGAAAGAATAATAAACGTGGCACCTGTTTGTTAAGACGAACATTTTTATGTATTTCCTGGTTTCATCTTGTTTCATGGACTACTTTCTAATGAACACATTTTAAGTGAGATACTGTTAGAAAAAGGGTTTTTTGGGGTACAGTCTTTCATGTGGCCATTAGATCCATCGATTATAGCCTTATGATTTTTTAAGAAAATGAAACTATATATATTATTAAGATTTTACATGAAAATGTACAAGAAAGAAAAAAAAGTATTATGTATGAAAATATTCTAAATTATATAAATGATGGCCAAAGGGTCAAGATTAGATACAATCAAAATTTGCAAAAATATATTTATATTTACTGCTACAAGGTCAGTGGATCAAGTACCTACAACACTGAAGTGTACTGGTTTGAATTTTTTGTAAATCACATGCCTGAAACATAATCACTCCTGGTTTTACAATGGAAAACAAACTATAGATAGGCAACTGTTAACTATTATTCACCTTTCCTAGTGTCACCAGAACTCATAAACAATTTTTTAATCTTCATTTTCTATGAGCACGTAAAAAATCTTCAGCAATGGCAACAGACATACAGTCAAAAGTGTATATAGCACAACACTGTAATAAACACTGTTCTCTTTAAATTAAGCAAATGCTTGCTTAAAAATGATAAAAATGAAATATTATACCATCTGCTTTTATATGCACTTCATCTGACCAGCATTCTAAAGTCCATCAATTTTTACATTTTGGAAAGATATCTATTTACATCCTGTTTCCAAATGCAGACTTTTTTTCTTTTCTATTGACAGATACTGAAACTAAATTCTAGGAGTTTACCTGTGTTTGTCATTGCCTGTAGCAGGTAAGTTAGTGGTGAAGTCTTTTCCAATGACGTGTTAAACCTAACTGCATATTGTTGCTGGTTAATGCTTGCTTTGCTTTCTTATAGGTTTATAGGTTAGTACTAAGCTAACTGCCCTTGCGAGCCACTGGAAGCCTAGCCAATTATCCCTTCTGAGACTCAAACCCTGCACCTTGTGCTTGTAAGGCAAACACCTTAACCATTAGGCCACCCTCCCATCTATGTACAGTCCTACCTTCTCACTATTGCAAGTAGGGATTTACATAATTATAATACCTATCTATTTCCATTCATTAAGACATTTGATTAACTATGTAGTTACTATTCTCTACTTATAAGTTTTCGCATTACACATAGCTGTGGACAGAGATTTATTTATTTATTTACATTTGTTGACCGGGAGAGTCCGACTGGACACAGGTCCATTTTCAGCGGAGGACCGGGGAGAAAAGCTCCAAATTAAGTATTACTTGCATTATACAGTTACAAAACATAGCATTTAAATATAGACATTAGTCCAGCTGAGGACGTAAGACAAGAATAAAACATAGATGTAAAACAGCTGTAGAACATAGTACAATTTTAAAATATGGTGACATATACTAAACATGGTTACAAATGTAGTTGACATTCATCAGTGAACAATTGATACAATCTGTTTTTGAGTTACATAACAGCCATTAGCAGTTGTTGCTACAAGAAGTTAGTGGTGACATATAGTAAACATGGTTACAAATGTAGTTGAGATTCATCAGTGAACAATTGATACAATCTGTTTTTGAGGTACATAACAGCCATTAGCAGTTGTTGCTACAAGAAGTTAGTACTATGTGGTAGGTAGTTGGGAACAAGAGTAGCCAAGCTTGCTAAGAGTAGGTTGTTGATAGGGGGCCGAGATAGGTAGTGGGTGGGTGGAGTGGATGGTATTAGAGGGGGGGTTGCAAGGGCATATATGGCAAGTTTATAAGTGTGATTTTTGTAAGGATTTGAAGTGGGCGCAAGAAGTTACAGAGGTAATTGAGGATGGGGGGGGAGTTCCAGAGTTTGGCTATAGTGCAGGAGAATAATGCTTCTCCAGCAGAGTTATTGGCTATTGTGACCTGTAGGAGGTTTTTGTGGCTGGATCTTAGTGGTCTCGTGGTTATGTAGAGTTGGAGTAGATTCTGGAGGGATGGGACTTTTAGTGGTTGGTTTATTAGTTTGTGGGCGAGTGCGAGTTGGTACCATTGAAGGAGGTGGGGGAGCTCTAGCCACCCAGTTCTGCTAGTGAGAGACAGTGGTGAGTATGGTAGGAAGCCCCTGTGGCGAATTTGGTGATTTTGTTATAGCAGGTTTCGAGCTTATTTAGGTCGCATTGTCTAAGGTTAGCAAATATTGATATATATATTATATAATATAATATATATATATATTAATATAGATGGATGAAATGTTTGCTTTCATCAATACCTTTAAATATTGGGGTCTATGACACTGGATTGAAAACGAATTTCATCGAATTGCTTTTGCACCAAAAATGCCGTTGATAGAAATCGGTTTTGTGAGATCATGGTACAGTGAAGATCAGAAAATTTGCCCTTTCCTCACTGTTGTGCGAGCTCAGAGTTGGCATATATATATATATATATATATGTGGTGCGGGTTGCAGCCCCCACAAAACAATTTCTATCAATGGCATTTTTGGTGTCAAACTCGTTTGATAAAATCAGTTTTCAATCCAGTGTCACAGACCCAAATATTGCATAGTTTTATAACCGACTTCTTTTCTTCCTTAATTTTCTGCTATTCCACTGATGGGTGCAGGATGACTTCCACTTACCTATTAGAAACATTTAACGCACTAGTATGAAGAAACCTAACTGTTTTGCATCTCTGCTAGCCAAGCTATCACAAGAAACATTTTTTCCCAGTACCATTTGTTTTATACATATCAGTTCTGAGCTCCATTCAGTCTGCAATGCCTTTTCAAGCTTCCACAAGTCCTGAGCATGTGCTTCTATGAGACAGCATCAGCATTTTTACAGTATCAGCATAATGCAAAGGTATTGCATAACATGTCCAACTATAAAGCACCCACTTTATCAAGCCCCCGTTATCTTCAAAAATTCATAAACATGTTTTTTCTTACACATTACTAACTCTCTGGCTAGTTTTTTACTCTATGTATTCCAAAAACAATCTGATTTGGTTTGTCCAACTTGCTTTAATCCCTTCACTAAAACTTCCAATATACTATATATATTATATAGAACTTATCACTACCTGTAACACTGAATGCTTTTCTACCCAAATCCATTACTCTGGACTAAATGTTTTAACTGAAAATATCTAAAATGGTCTTTATTATCCAACTCAAACTCCTACATAAGTTCTTGATAAAATTTCAACCACAGGGCATGTATTAGTCCATCCCTGGAGACTTACCCAATCTTCCTGGATACATTTTGTGTACTCACCTGGTGGGATCACTTCATTCTTTTCATCTCTGTTCTCAAGCTTGAATCCCTACCAACCATGCAAAGATAAGTAATTTTTCATGTCTTTGTATGACATTTGGTAATCCTGTCATTGCCATAGCAACAATACCGTCAAATGAGTGGCCCAGGCATACAGTATCTCTCTATTTTTTGGGAATTCATAATCCACCATGTCTTAAAGACTGAAAGTGGCAGTCTGGCTTCACTCTTGCCCTTGCTGGCCACCATGGAAAATCCAAAATAAGTTTTATCCATTTGTCAATTACTTTTCTAGCAGCATTGATTACTGTTGTATAACTAGCACATACATGTTCATGTAATTTGTCATTTTTATTCTGAATATTCACATATATATCAGAAGTGCCAATAACCTCCAGTGAAAAAAAATTTAGTTTTACCTAGCAGTTTCTAGCTCGACTTTAGTTTTGTATATATCTCTATACCGAGGTATTCAAAGGAGGGGAGATCCTGATATGTAGGAAATAATGAGAGATATTTGAGTTGTGGCAACATACTTGAAGGAAGGAAAGCACTGCTTTGCCTTTATTTATTCATACCCTGTTATATAGTAGACCCCATTTTTTAGTAATGAGAACACTGGATCTATTACATAGAGAAGTAAGTCATCTACAAATAAACTAGTCTTATGATCTTCATCCCCAATTATAATTCTTTTCATTTGCTGTTCTTGATATAATATGCTAAAAAAAAGAGTAGAGGGGTGAGACATCATTCTTATCTTAAACTCTCCTGCCCTAGAAGCACTGGTCCTGATATATATTGTCCCAATAATGCAACTATCATAACTCCAGTATAATCTCTGCAGAATGTTACCTATCATCTTTTCAGGAACTCCAAATCTCCATAACACTGTCTAAAAGTAATATAGTCAAATTCTATCAAAAGTTTTGTTTGCTTCTAGAGTGAGGAGAAATGCAAGGTGTCCTCTTTTTGATATATTTGGTTATTGAACCTGTTCTTCCGATAAATATATAAAAAACTAAGCATACAAGATTTGAGTGACAGTAGACTAAATAGTGAGTTTTTAAAACAGCAGTCAGTGATTAAAACTGAGAGTCCATTTTAGGGCCTAAGTATATTGGTAGATACAGCTTAGAGGTTTTCTGATCGTATCAACCAATTGGTTAATGATAGTTATAAAACTGTAGCCTGTATAAAAAATATTTCTAAGGTCTAGAAAATCCGAAATGATGAAATCATTATTTTAAGTTACAGCATATACAAACTAGAATATGGAATAATAATTTGGAAACCTTAGAAGAAAACTAGCATTAGTAAATTGGAAGAAAATGTACCAAGGGCATCCATGGATGCAAACATTTAAGTTATTATGAAATATTAAAATATTTGAAATTATATAGGGTTTCATACAGATATTTTAGATGAGAGCTTATTCCACTGTATAGGGTATTTAGAGACAATGGCCTCTAGGTATGTTTGCTGTTATCAAATTGTAGCAGAGAATTATCAACCAACCTGTGTAGGAGATTATATAGGAATGAGAGATGTACTGACTGGTTCGCTGAGAGAATAGCTAAGACATGGAATAGACTACTAAATTGTTTTAAACCAGGCACTAGTTTAGATATTTTAAGTAAGATTTTAACACTTATTATGGGAATGATTGTTTTGGTATTTGGCTGGGTTAGAATGGCAGTATTGCCCTTGACTAAAATATTTGTATGTATATATTCTCATCATAATTAAGCCACTTTGATTGTTATTGTTGAAGTATCCGAGAATCTCATGAAAATTCCCCAAATCAGCTTATAGTTTACATTAAACAAAGAAATTGACTGATAAGAGCTTTTCTCTAACTTTGGTTTCCCTGGTTATAGTAGCATTTCTGCGGCTGCTGACTTCAAAGGGGGAAGTAACTGACCTCTCTCCAAAATATCCCTGCACACTGTCAAGATATCTCCCCTCATAATATCATCTATAAATGTACATATCATATTTGGCAAGCTTTACAGCTAGGGTTCTTAGTATTTAGTTGGTTTATTTGTATCTAACTAATCACCTGGAACTGCAGTCATAAATCTTTTATGATGTTGTTTTCATAAGGTTTGGTTATTAAGGCTTTCAAAAAAAAAAAAAAAACAGACCAATGTATCCTAGTATAAATACTGAATCTGAGTGAACAATGCCTTTGAATGAAATGCTAAAGTTCCATCTGACTGAGGTGGTGGTTGCTCAGGTAGATTAACAAAATACAGCACTTATCAAAAAGGGAAGGGGCACTTTATTTACATTGTTTCATAACATGTTTTGTATACTTTTTGTAAATATTTCTATTGTTCTATTTTGGACACCAGAAACAAAATCCTGCTTAACAATATGCAAACAATATTTAAGCAATCAATATAATTACTCAATGTATGTTACTTGTAACATTTTTCTTTCATTCACTCCTCTTTTTTCCCACAGCCATTATATTTCAGCTAGAACTTCTTCATCTTCATGTTTAGTGTAATAATTCAGTACATTTCATTTTCCTCAGCCAGATTTCATTAAAAAATCACCAAAGCCTGTACATATCAATTTAACTATAATTTCATCTTCTGCAATTGAGCCTCAGACTCTATGATAGCCTTACTTACCCATACTTATAATAACTAAATCATTTTCATAAGATAAACATAATGGTAAAACATCTCTTTCATTAATGTTCATCTAGCTTATCTCATTATCAATCATAGATATCAGTGCTTTGCATTCATTACTAATACAAGTAAAATGATACTTAATATGTATTTCCCATTTTACTTCTCTCCCCAAATCTTTAAAACATACTGGTATTACAACTTTTTCATTCATTTCCATCTAGCATCTCTCATATCAATCACTTACATCTGTACTGTCAGATTCATTACAAAACAAGTACTTAGTAGGCATCAATGTTTTACTTCCCTTCACAAATTTTTAGTTTTTTCTTTGTAAATGGGATTTCAATTTTATCAGCAAAGCCTGTACATATCAATTTAGCTGTAATCTCATCTTCTGTAATAGAGCTTCAAATTGTATAATAGCCTTACACACCCATCCTTCGTTTTTAATGTTAATAACTACATCTTCTCCATAAGGTAAACATAATGGTATCACATTTCCATTCATTTTCATCTAGCCTCTCTCATATCAATCATACTCATCTGTATTACTGCATTTATTAATAATAGAAGTAAATGAATACTTTATAGACATCCATGTTTTACCTCTCAATGTATACTTTTAGCTATTAATCCATTTATCATAATCTGTACCCAAGATTTTCGTAACATGATTTCATTATCTTATTTTTTCTTGCATACCATAGGTCATTAATGTTATCCATATTACTTTATGGCTTAGTCTATTGATTGTTTCAGCTTTATCACAAGCCACTAATCTTATGTTTTTATTAGCTTTCAAAAAAATCAACTCTGCTATATCCTTTACAAGCATTATTATTTATCTCATCTCTTTTCCTTTCATTCCATAGACCCTCTCACCTACTACTTCTTGGAATTTCTGTAGTCTCTACTGTGGAAATTTCATAAATATTTTGTAGTTATTGTTTCCTAGAGTCATTAACCTCCAGTTATTTATATCTGTTCCATCATTTTTTCCATAAAAATGTTATGACTTCACCACCTATTTCTTCAATGAAAATACCTTTTGTCATCCATTCATTAAAAATCTTTACTAAAGTTCTTTTTTTCTTCAGCAGACATTTCCTTAAATATTTCCTAAATTATCTAAAGAGTTGTGTTACTTTTACTGTATTTTACCGTTTTGTCTGCTTCATATATTCTTATGTATTCTGATATGCAATTTTGTACTTTTTCAGATATTGTCAATTCTTACTGCCCTAGTACTTCTCCTTTTTCAGACATTTTTCATACAAATTTTTCCACAACTTTCTTAATCCATTTTGTGCATTTTTCTCTACCTTTCTCATCTATTACAATATCCATCATTCCTTCTCTCATTTTTAGAACTTTTCCTAAATATGGTGAAACTTCCTCTTTTTCCTGTCAAAAATATATACTTGCCTAAATAATATCACATCTCCTTTCTTTTTCCTTCATTTTTTCACTTCCTTTTTCAAAATTTCTTCTATTCGTATAGCCTATTATTATCTGTTTGTATTTGCTCTTGTTTCTTTATATGTGTACTCCATCATATAGTATTTATATTTCTGTCTATATACAACCCACAAGTAAGTCCATTTTTAGAAAGGCTGCATATTCACATAACTTTTCTATAACCTGTTTATTTTTTCTTTTCTTTTGTTTTTCGCTTCTGAAATCACTTAACCTTTTCATATATGTTCCTCTTTTATAATTGTAATGTCTTCTCCTTTCTCTGCCCAGACTGCTATATGATCTGAGAAATCAGCTATATCCACATCTCCTTTCATTTGCTTCATCTTTTTTGTAAATATTATATAATTAATTTCACTTTTGAAAATGCCCCTTTTATATATCCATTCTTTATTTTCTTTTACCTTTAAATCACCTCAGCTTATCAAATCTCCTACCAGCTTTACATCCTGTGTTGTTTCCTTTTCTCTTTCTAAGGTTACAATTAAACGCCTTCATCGGTATTGGCATATTTACTAACACAGTTTAATATTTTCAAACAAAATGTTTTTGTGTCATATTAAAATCTGCTAAAATTGGTGAATACAGAGTGAAAAAAATAAAAAAAAAAAACCAGAAAAAAATCATTCAAAAATTTGAAGCTCTTTTACTTTATTAGCTGTTGTTTCATGCTTTAGTTTTAATAGTCATAAAGACTTCATCAGAACAACCATAAAAGGGAGATTTCCCCAATTTTTACATCTAAATCTACTTGGTCAATGGCTGTGAACAAATCATTTTAAAACTAATACATCTGATTTAGATATGGGAGTGGGGACTATGCTACATTTCTGAGTGTAAACAACTAAAGTGGCAAATGTACTTGCATGCTAGACAGCAACCAGGACTAAATGAATATTTACATATCAAATGTTTATTGAAATGAAGGCATCAGGATTTATATTAAGTGGATATATATATATATATATATATATATATATATATATATATATATATATATATATATATATATATATAGATAGATATTACTGAACGTATATGCCTTTACTGGACATTGTTTTAGAAGGTCTATGATTATTAGCATATAAAAGTAAGAGGGTCTCTCTTTTATGGTTCTTCCGAAGAAGTCTTTGGGACTATTAAGACACAAATTCTAAACAATAGTCAGTAAAGTGGAAGTGCTTTGAGGTGTTTTGAATCTGTGTTTTTTATTCTGGTCTCTGTTGTATTAGTGTATACATAAATAATAAACACTCATGCACTTTTTCCTATTCTGAAATCATAGATTACTACCCCTTACTACCCCTTCTGGAACCATAACTACAACATCCAGTATTTTTCCTTTCTCGTTGTTTGAGAAGAATTCCTATTCTTGAACATGTATCGTGTCGAGTGACCAAATATTTACCCCATAACTTAAGAACTACATCCTTTATTTAAATACAGAAATAGCTATTTACAAAATATTTACATATTTATAAATATTTACAGATATACAAATAGAGATATACAAATCTGTTTACACAATCATACTAAATTTTAATCCCTATTAGAACCCAATGCATTGTCCATAACCACCATTTGATTTTACTTAATACTGTTGCTAAAATCCATTTAAATTAAAACATTTCATTTATTCTTTGATTCCATATAATCCATATAACATAACCTTATCTATTCTTTTAGCATAGTCTTTACTTATGTTCTTCTAATATCCATA
>NC_056750.1:489724608-489727108 GCF_019279795.1 Protopterus annectens | reverse complement strand
CAGAAATGCAAGGTGTGATGCACAGGCACGTTCACACGCATATATATCTACCTAGCCATCTATGCAGAAATGCAAGGTGTGATGCACAGGCACGTTCACACGCATATATATCTACCTAGCCATCTATGCAGAAATGCAAGGTGTGATGCACAGGCACGTTCACACGCATATATATCTACCTAGCCATCTATGCAGAAATGCAAGGTGTGATGCACAGGCACGTTCACACGCATATATATCTACCTAGCCATCTATGCAGAAATGCAAGGTGTGATGCACAGGCACGTTCACGCATATATATCTACCTATATATCTACCTAGCCATCTATGCAGAAATGCAAGGTGTGATGCACAGGCACGTTCACGCATATATATCTACCTAGCCATCTATGCAGAAATGCAAGGTGTGATGCACAGGCACGTTCACGCATATATATCTACCTAGCCATCTATGCAGAAATGCAAGGTGTGATGCACAGGCACGTTCACACGCATATATATCTACCTAGCCATCTATGCAGAAATGCAAGGTGTGATGCACAGGCACGTTCACACGCATATATATCTACCTAGCCATCTATGCAGAAATGCAAGGTGTGATGCACAGGCACGTTCACACGCATATATATCTACCTAGCCATCTATGCAGAAATGCAAGGTGTGATGCACAGGCACGTTCACACGCATATATATCTACCTAGCCATCTATGGAGAAATGCAAGGTGTGATGCACAGGCACGTTCACGCATATATATCTACCTAGCCATCTATGCAGAAATGCAAGGTGTGATGCACAGGCACGTTCACACGCATATATATCTACCTAGCGATCTATGCAGAAATGCAAGGTGTGATGCACAGGCACGTTCACACGCATATATATCTACCTAGCCATCTATGCAGAAATGCAAGGTGTGATGCACAGGCACGTTCTATCTTTCTGTCTCTCTCTCTCTCTCTATATATATATGTATATATACATATATGTGTGTCTACATATAAATCCTGGACATAAGACTGAATGTTCACAACAGTGAAAGTTGAAACACCGAACCCACATCACCGAAAACCCGAAAGGTAAAAACAAAGCCAGAATCACAAAAAATATCTTTTTAGCAAAGAGGCAAGCATGCCTGCACCCCCCACTCCTGGTCATTTTATAATATATATATATCACACATATACATACAAACTTCAAGACATTACTACCATGCAAAACCCTAATCCCCACTGTAGAGCCATGCTGAGCAGTGATAGGCCATAGAGTTTGACTTTCCAGGTTCTAGGTAATGTGGCTGCAGTGTTTCCATGTTTGTTGTTGTGAATGTTCAATCTTCTGTCGAGGACCCATATATATGAATCTATGACAGACAGTTGAAGTATCAAAACTTCAAGTGCCTATCACAGATACAAAACAATTTGAATCAGAGATTTGAATACAGACTGCTTCGATCACAAAGATTTGAAAAAAATTGTCTTTTTTTTTTGCAAGTGGGCAAGTCCCCCTGTACCCCCATTCCTCCTGCTAATTATCTATACCAACTCCAGGATCACAGTACAGAGGCATCCCCGACTGTACCACCATCTCGTACCAAAAAAAAAACAAGCCAGTATATGCAATTAACTGATTTTCAATCAACTATACCAGGTTTTTTCCTATGAAATGTTGCTGTCTCGATGGGTTGTAGTAAACCCATATATGTATGTATGTATGCATGCATGTATTTATTTATTTATGTACTGGTATTTATTTATCAGGAACGTTTGACAGAAGAGTGCCCTTTTTTAGTAGAGGCTCAGGTAGAAAGCTCCATTATGCAGCCATTGTGGACATCATTTACACTGTTTCATCACTTACAGTCAGTTTCATTAATTATTATTCAGACATCCTTGACATCAGTTACATGGGTTGTGTATGAATGATTATTTTTTAGTACAGGGAGGTATATGGAGTGCAATACCATCTGCATGTATAGATTGTCAGGTTTTATGTAAGAATATTTGTTCCTATAAAGACTTGTTCAAAAGCTAGGACATAGGAAAATAAGATAAAGACTTCGAGCAGCACATGGCTGGACTGCATTAGAGAAGACCTGTGACAGTCAGGCATGACTGTCAAAGAAGGCTGGAGAGTAGCAATGAACTGAAAGAGATGACAATAGTCGACATGACACCCTGACAAACGGGAAAAAAGAGGAAAAGAAGGATGACGATGATTACAGCAGCCCAAAGGAAGGAAGGAAGGAGAGGAGGAGGCAAAGGAAGATAAAGGAGCTAAGATGATAGAGGAGGATATATTTATGATAATAGTACATTAAAATGTGTGCAGTAGAGAGTTACGGTACAAATTCATATAGCTATATTAGTACCAGTTTAAGCAGGAGTGGTGCAGGTGCAGAACCATTTATATATCGGTTGTTGCTTCAGCTGGCATTTAAAGCCTTCCAGGTTGAAGACTGCACATTCCAGCTGTTAGCAATGCAGTGTGAATACAGGCAGC